>NW_010130426.1:23246-59396 GCF_000699245.1 Pterocles gutturalis | reverse complement strand
CCCCCCGCTCCACTAGCTTTCGTAATCCCTTCAGGAAACCTTTTCAGACAGTTCATCGAGAACTTCCAGTATCACATTCCCTTAGTCCTTAGAAACAAACTTGTATCACTCATGAGATCTAGTTCTTATGTTATGTATACACTCAAAATACACACTGTAAACTGAATAAATAGCTTTATAACAAACTGTAAGTGGTCACAGATGGCACTGTGGTCTTAAAAAGGGTCACGACTAGTTTTTTTTAATAGATAAATACTATATTCTATGGCTTATAATTTCAAGATGGCTCAAAATAATTTAATCACAGTGAATTCCAGTGAGAGATAACAGCCTAAATGCTTAAAAATACCCATTCTACACAGTTACTTTTTTTCCCTCTGGTGCTATTTGTAACAATTGTGTTGGAAGTCTCTGTAATGTTGGAATCCAGTCCTAGGAACAGACTTATAAAATTATTTTTGATACTTGAAAAATGCCATGACTTTCTATTAGGGAAAGTAGCCTAAACAGAAAATAGAAAAAAGGAAAAATATATCAAGAAATTGAACCTATCTGTCTAAAGCCTTATTTGGCTTGTTTATGTCTCCCCACGTACACGTTTAAACCTAATAAGCAATATGCCCTCCTACTGCCAGCCTCATCTCCCCTATTTCCTTAAATATTTGCAGTTACAAAGGCACTGAAATGACAAAATTATTAAAACTCAACAGTGGGTTAATTAACATCCATATAGAAACATTAACTACAGGTACAAACCCAATTATTTCAATAAAAAGACTATTCCTTTATCCTATAACAAAATAAATCCTGCCCTTTTCTATGCCTAAATCAAGCTAGTCCTGTGCTATGTCTGCATTCTTCATTTTCTGAACTAAGGCTGTAACTAATGTGCCAGATTGTGATTTTAGATACATTAAGCATTTAAAGCCTATAGCAATTGGTGAAAACAGAATGCCCTTAAAATCTTATTATTGGTCTTTAACTGAAAAATAAAACAGTGTATAAATCTATTGAAGTCCAAATTTTTGTGGACAAAATTTGAAACATGCTTTTAGATTAAAGATACTCAGAGTTCTGAACAGAATAAATCATATATTCGCTGCTAGTTTAATAAACATGCCAATTAAAAGATTAGTCTTTTCTTTGATACCAGACTCAATTCTCATAAGCAGATAATCTCAGAGTACTCCTCGAGAGACTCTTACCACTCCATAGTAGAACAACTACCAAAAAAAACCCCCAAAAACCAAAGTGCTCTCTTCTTTCATTTTTAATAACTGTTTGACTAGACTTAGAAGTGTTGGAGAGTGACTATTTCTAAAGATTCAGCTCAGCAAAACAAAGGAGCCATTATTAGGTTGGCATAGCCCTCTTCCAACACAGTATAAAATGCTCTGTTGTTATTAAATTGCATATCTCCTGGTTTAGAGCACAAAACGAACTCAGTTTTTTCAGACTTTCAGCAAGTTACTTCCACAAGCTTGCTTGGGAAGGCTTCACTTTGCTAACACACTGACTTTGCACTAACCTCCTCACAACACGTATTTCTCTGAGGGATTTTGTTTTGGTTTGTTCTGGACAGAGCTCCTACTTTAGCTGATCTACTTCCTGACAGACTCTAGTTAACTCAGTAATTCTATTTCCTTGTCCTGTCCATGTCTCAGGGAATGAGTGTGTTTCAAAGGCCGTTAACCCCGTTTGCAGTGTGTTATGTATGATTTCTGGCTTTGTATACTATAGTTGTACTATCTATTTTCAGGAGCTTATGCTTTAGGAATACTGTGCTTTTATTGGAAAACCTCTGCAAAAGCAGTAACTTTTTGTACAAGTTGAGACAGTAATGATACCATCCAGGGAGTGCTGAACAACATGCTTTCTTCAGCTCAATGATAGAACATTACAATGGGAAAAGCCAGCATAGGTATATATAATTAGACTAAGTAAAAACAACAGAAGGGGCTCCTGTGACATTTGGCTCACTAAATAAGGTTGTAGGATGCATAATGGGTACAACTGCTTTTCTCCTAAAGTGCCAGCAAGCTTTGCTAAGAACTTTCCAATATCATGTCTGTAAACATAGTGTAGATATCTGTGAGAATGACACTTGTCTTAGCAGGGTTGATGCTTTCCTTTATACTTTTGCTGTTTATCTTTAAACATGATTCGACCTCAGAGATTTTACAGAAGCCGTCTTTTTATGAGAAAGACATAAAAAAATCTCCGAGGTTTCATGACATCAGCAATTCAACAATCAAGATGGGTGTGGTGAAGCAGTAAGAGAGAAAGCATACAATGAGAAATCCTGATATAAAACACATAGTCTTGATCTCCTTTTGATTTTAGGGGTTTTGTTAATTTACAGATTGTATTTAAAGCTGTGGAAGCCAAACTGAACCCAAGTTTACATAACACCTAGGCTTGGTTCCTGGGCTTCCTCGTCTTCCCTGAGTCAAGTCTGTTCTGGATGCTTGGCTTTTCTTGTCATCTACATTTCTTGTGGATTTTGAGAGCAAGAGTTACTAATCAGAAAGATTGAAGAGCTGATTGAATGTTGAGAAAGTAATTTCCATATGGTTTGCTATTGTCCATTTGTCCAGTAGCGCTTAAACTATTTTTTCCGTCACTGGGATTCAAAATCATGATGAAGCTGCTGAAATCCTGCTCTCACATGAAATTTTTGCTTTTGGACTGGTGCATTAGTAGTGTGTTAGGATTCAACACAATCTGTTTCTTGAAGATCTTAAACCTTTTTTCACAAGACTGTTAATACCTGAATTTAGCTCTGAAACAGAGAGGTTGGTGATTGATTACATCCTAAACCCACTGGAATCAGTAGAATTTTTCATAGGGCCTCACTAGGTGCCAGACTGGTCATTGTACGTTATTTAACATTTCCCTTGGGTTTAGCAGCAAAGGTCAAAACTTAATCCTAAATCTTTTTTCTGATGAAAGGGAATATTCCTCCAATCACTTTACAGTGCTTGCCTGGTGCCTAAGTAGCATCAGACTTAGAAGTTCATAATGAAGCTGTTTCTTCAAACTGCTTGGAGCCGGGGTTCAGCCTTTCAAACTGAAGTTAGCTCTCTACATTTTTGCAAGCAATTCCTGGGTAATCTTGCAGTCCAGTGAGGCCTAGTGTTCCAGCTGTACATTCTGTGTGGGTTTTTGAAGGAGGACAAGCTGTAGAGTCCCCTTTATTATGGTCTCATCTTGTAGAAGAGCAACCTTTATTAATGCAAATATTATGCAATATTTGTATTGTCTAAGTCAATGTTTAAAACACTTAAGGGTATTCCTTTTTTTAGTTGTGATATGTTTATTTTCATACATTTTTATGATACCTCAAGGGGCTTGTTCCTCCAGTCCTTGCTCTGTGGAGCAATCTCACTTAAAAGAGAGGTGGATTTCTCTGTGTTCAGTGGGATGTCTGAAAAGAGTAAGGTCCTATGATTTGGAACACTATATTGGAAAAAAGGTTGTCTTGAAAGATGTATGCTTTTTGCAAATGCTTTATAAAAAAACAAAATATTTAACAATACTTACATTTTATTGATAGTTCTGGTTTATATATCTTTATGATATCATGAGAGAAAGCATAAAACACAAGGCACACATTATCATGTCTGCACCAATACTAACATGACGTGTTCTGTCAGTGTGCATCACATTAAAATAAAACAACTAACTGCCAATTCCATGCGAGTTAAAGATTTTTTGAGATGAGGGGGCTTAGGTGAATTATGGGAATTTGGTTTCTTGTTTTAGTGGTGGTGGTTATTATTTTATTACTGCCTAAGTGACTGCTTGATGGTTGCTTATTCTTTTATTACTGCCTAAGTTCTGTTTGATGGTTGCAAGCCATAGTAGCTGAAAGAGCGCCACTGGTGAAAAATACATTTGATGTAGGTAGTAAATGCAGCCTTGTATAGGGTATTTATTGCAGTGCTAAAATTTATGAATACAGTGCTTTTCTCAGAGGAAAACAGACAGGTGGAAAGATACAGAAATTTCTGTTAGTTTATAGTAAGGGTATAAGGAGAAGACAGAATTATCCAAAGGGAGAAGCAAGTAGGAATGGACTCTCTAAAGACACCGTGTGGGTAGTCAAAACAGTTCTGAGAAAGGAGCTGTAGTCTTGTGCTGCTAGGTGATAGCATCTATACTTTTTCCTTATATCAGTAGTGGGATTCATTATCAATGAATCTGAACACAGCATTGCAAGAAAACAGGCTGTGTGGATTCTTCAGCTTTTACCTGTGTGTAAAATCGCAATATAGTTCCTGACATTTTGCCAAACAGCAGCCCATCTAAAAACTGTGTCTAGAAGGAACAATGTGTGTTTGCAGTCTCAGCTTTGAGTAGGGTTGGCTGCTGAATACATCCCTCTTGGCAAATTCCAGGAGGTATGGGATGGCTCTGGAGTCCTGAAGCAGAAGCACAGAAATAGGTATCAGCAAGTTAAGATGATGTTCTATTTTCTTATTTAATTCATCAAGTTCTTGCTAAGCTCCCTGTAGGAAAGGACGAGATGCAGGGAAAGAAAGATTTCCTTCCTTGGAGCTCAGTAATTAAGACAAAATTTTCAAATTTACTTGTCTAAATTTCAAGGGTGCAGTGCTAAGAAATTCTAGGAGATCAGGATACCTTTGGAAAGACAGAAGAGTCCAAGGCCTTGGCCATTAACAAAAAAGTCAGGAAATTTGAATTTTGGTCCCAGGCTTCATAGATTATTTTATTTCAGTAAGTCACTTCATGTGTCTGTTTGCCCCACATTAAGTGGCATTCTTTTCACTCTTTGCTGAGTGTCTGTCACAACAGGATCCTGGTATTTTAATGGCTAGTGGGTTCTGCTGCAATATATACAAAGTAAATTAATCAATACAGAATCAGTCCCAGCCTTTGGGCACCAAAGTGTACAGTCAGATTGTTTGGACTCCTGTGTGCACATTCTTAGGAATTAGGTTTCAGGATGAATGCATCTATTCATCTCTCACAGCCTTTTAGACACTACTTACCTATGGAACTTTCCAATATCCTCTGAGACTTGCAGGATGGTGAAATTTTTTTTCTGTGAATACTTGTTTGTGCAGCATACGTTTTTTAGTGCATGTTAAATATTGCTATGTTTAAGTTGAAATGAGTAACAGGCACACTGCACCATGTTGTTATTTGCTGTGGAGTGATTTAACAAATGTTTGAACAGCTGTAGCTACACTAGACCCTGTTGATGTAAGTGGTGGAATAATGAGAGCTGGTGTTTTGATTGTTTACCATGGAAAAGGATCAATCAATTTGCTGCTTGGGTAAAGGACTCTATATAAATGTAATAGAGAGTTAATGTAATTTATGATAAACTCTGCTAAATCCAGCTTTGCACATATAGTGAGTTTTATTAAAGAGGCACATTTCTGATCTTCCAGCAAAGGTGATAGGGTTTGGCTACTCCAGCAATCAAGACAGGAAAATTGCCTTGGATAACAGTCAGAACAGTTGCTGATCTTTATGTTACTTCAGAAAATTCTTTCTGTTTCAGAAATGAACGGTCTCTGAACCATGATTCTAGGTGGACCAACAAAGTGAATGCTGCAAAGATTGATCATTTGTAGCAGAAAAACATTTCTGTAGTTAGCACCATTTGCCAGTGAAAGGTTCTGCTCTCCACTAATATCAGCTTACCAATGAGTTTTAGTAGTAGTGTGGTAGGGGAAAGAAATATAGTCTGTATACAGTAATGAATGGTATTAAATGAACAGCTAGCATTCCTGGCATACCACAAACTCACCAAACAGGAAAAGAAAATAGAGGTAGAATATTTTGATGGTTTTTACTCCTAGAAATGGAAACCAGATATCCAAAGACCTCATTTGAACTTTCTGCTTGTGGTCTGACTTCTGATAAGAACTAATCTGTAAGGACAGATTTGACAGTGGGCAGCCACTGTGACAATGGGGCAGCCAGTCAGGGATAGTGGAGTCTAGGTTTTCAGCTTGCAGCAAAATGCACCAAATAAAGGCTGTGAAATTTAGCACAGTGATGAATTTTTTTGAAAGTGTGAATGCTAATTTTGGTGCCTGAGTTGATCTCTGAGTATCTGATTGCCAGGACTCAGGTTCGCCAGAAAAGACTCAAAATGTTGTAGAGGTGGCAAGCATGGTAAGTTGTTGAAAGAAGTGTACATTTGTGGTCGGCAAACCTGAAAGTCTTGGAGACATGTAAAGACAGTGGTAATGCAGTGAATCCATCCTCATCTCTTTAATATATTCCTTTGTGCTGCTGTTCTCACCAGAAAAGCAAGTAAAGAAGAGTCTTAGGAAATGAGTTGGTTTCTTACGGGCTTCATGGAAGGGAGAGCTGAGAGGTGATGACAGGGAACTGCTAGTGTTTATGCTATACTTCTTTGGATGATAAAGGAACTTAACATCTGCAATGAAACATGTCTTTTTCTTCTTTTTGCATTACAATGTATTGGATTCCCCTGACCTCTAAGCAGTTCCTTAGGCTTTTTATAACAAAGAAAACATGTAATGGAACATAAAAAGGACTTTCTTATATTAAGTAACATAGCATACTGAGATATGCTCATTGCCAGACTGATCTAACAAGAAAGCAATCCTTTCCAAGGAAGTAAAGAGTGACTGAGCTGCCTTTATTGCAAGGAATGCTATGTAATAGTAAAACATTCAGTAAAGTTTATTTTGCTGCTACCATAACTGAGGCATGATATTTAAATAAAATAGCACTGCTTTTATGAGTGCACACTGTGATATGAGTTATCAACCAAAAATAAGAGTTTAACTGGATTTTATTTTTTCTGAAGGATAAAAACTGTCAGATTGTGTGCCTAGAGCTGCAAGGGTAATCCAGGTAGCTGATCACTGGAGAGTAAGATGAAGCAGTGGCTGTGGGTGTAGAGGCATTGTGCTGCAGATCCACTAGTGGTATCCAGTACATCTTCATAGTTACTCTGCTTTGGAGGGCAAGCCATCAGAACTTAATGCTTTTAATTGTTTTTATCTCAGAAGCCTAGAAAGAGACATAGTCAAGTTATCCCCATGCCCATTGCCATGAAGGCAAGGCCATGGTGGATGTCAGGGTGGACTTGAATGTAGTCAGTGTGGAAGCTTGTGCTGCAAATCTCTTAATAGTATCCAACTTGGCTATCTTAAAAATGTCTAGGTGTGCTCTTTTGTTCCTCTTTTTTGTAGTATAAGTGAATTCCAAATTGGAAACATAGTGAGATTTGATCTTTGACTTTGTGGCTTTGACCATTGGCATTTTCAATCTGTGTTAAAGATTTTTGTAATATTCCTTTAATGTTGCCGGTACAACCTTTTCTTTGGTGACTGTATTTAAGATAAGTTGTTTTAATTAATGCTTGGTCTTTCTAATGAGCCACAAAACTGGTCACCTAGACAGTCAGTGGAGAAATCAGTAATTTTAAGAAGGTAAGTGGAGATGTGCGTGTCTTGATGAGCTTTAATGGCAGAAATTTCAATAATTCTTTCACTGATAGATAAAAGCTGGCCTGCAGATAATGAATCTGCCTTCAGGAAAAGATGAGAAGTAACAGACTGAAAAAAGCAGTTGTCTTAATTATGGTAATTATGTTAATTTAGACTTTAAATAATAGCAGACTTGCACTTTATCTATTTAATATTTTAGTTAACTGTGAGCAGTAAGGAAAATGAGACAACTCAGAGATACAGATTCAATCCAGCATTTAATGTAAGAAATTATAAAAAGCTTTCTGGGAAAAACAGCAGTGTGAAGAAATGAAACATTGGGGCAAATGGGCTCTTACATCTACCTCTCTCACAAACATACAGTGTCTTAACCAGGGAAAGAAGGATCAAATTTGCATGTAAAGCACTAAAGCCCATCTATTTAGAGTTGCTGAGGACCTGACCCATAAGTCCACTGGAGACGGTTCTCTTCCTCTGTTTCCACTTTCTGAACCAGTTGCCTTAGCTGCTATCCAGTCAAGTGGTGTGAATCTGAGACTTATTGTACTGACTTTCCCTGGCAGGATTAGGGCAAGCTCAAGGATATTTCCTTTAAAATCATACTATGAACAGGCCTTTATTTGCTGTGAAATGTCAAGTCTTTATGAATTAGAAAGAAGAGAGTCATAATCCTGTGTGACTCTGTATACCCAGATGTGCCTAAGTGTCCAGGAAATTATTGTTTTTTCTGCTCCATAGATAGTAATGATATTTGCATAGCTAGTTTTGTATGCTTTTCAAAACTTCATTCTCAAACCAAGCAAAAGAATCTTCACATTCATGTTTTGTTCCTTCACAAAGCATAATGAATGTTTACCTGTAATGTATAAACTCATTGGATACCTGAATGATTAAACATAGCAGATTCCATTCAGAAATCTTTATTTCATCAGTGAAAACAGAGCCTTATTCTGTAGTTGTAAAATAGACTTAAAAGAACGTGTAGATGTGGCGCTTTAGGGACATGGTTCAGTGGTGGACTTTGCAGTGTTAGATGAACAGTTGGACTCAATGATCTTAAGGGTCTTTTTCAATCTAAATTATTCTGATTCTATGATAGGTAATAATGCCCTAGAGAAATATAGCCGTAATCACCCAAAATCAAAAGCAGTTATTTGTGTATGCAATGGCTAGTTCCATAGAGTGAGAACTATGTCACGGTTGCATTTCTGCTTCTCACTGAAAATATCGTTCGTTACATACATTTTAAAGTTTTGTTTTGCTTTGTTTTGTTTTTTTAAGTTTACTTCCTTTTTTACCTGGGCAAACAACTGACTTCCAACCATCAACCTCATATAAGATACTTTCTGCATATGACATTAAAGATGGCAATTGCTAGTATATTTTTGCTAAAAATCACAGTAGGTAGGTAGTGCCTGGGCTCCTAGTAATGCAGAACTCTGGGTCCATAAGGATTTGCCGTGGCTCCTGAAAGGTGAAATCCAGTTACCAGTGTGCCAGCTAATTGATTCCTGACCTAAGTTTCATTTTTGGAGGCCTGGACTGACCAGAAAGCTTTATATGACCCTGTGTACGAAATTAGTTTCTTGTTATGGGAAAGCCAAAAACAAACAAAAGAAAGTAGAATTGCCTTTGTCACTCCTGCACTAAGAGCCAGACCATGTTTGGGGTTCATGCTGTACAGGGATTTAAACTCAGACTGATCCTGTTGCTTTTAAAAACATTATTCCTGGAGATAGCAAGTGTAAGTGAGAGTGTGATATGTACTGACCCTAGAGAAAAGAGTGCATTGTGTCTGCAGGGCAATATGAAATGAAAGGAAATAAGTTTAAAACCAGTTTGCCAATTTGCTTTTCCAGCCTTGCCAGATGCACCAAGCAATTCACTCAGAATTTTTAAAATGCAGGGAAAATATGAGTCCAGAATTAAAAAAAAAAAAAAGACAAAACCAAAAAAACCCAAAAAAAACCAACAAAAAAAACAAGACAGAAAAACCCAACCAAACAAAAAAAACCCCAACAAACCAAAAACCATATCAAAAATATATGCCAGTATTCAGTATTCTCTGAAATGCTTTCAATAATCATCTTGAGAAGGACAATGAGAACCCTGAATCTGTAGCTGAAATAAGCAGGTACTTCATTCTAGATATCTTGATATTTGATGGTACATTATCCAGGTAAGGAAAGAAAAGAGGAAATGTGGGAATCACAGCTTTTGTTACTTTCAGGTTTGAAAGACTCTAACTTTTATAAGGTTTTAAGTAAGTTTTAAGTAAGTAAAGTATGAATTGTAAATTGCTGGAAAAGAACCCTGATTCATACATCTTTTAATCAGTGAATAACTAGATGGCCCACCGTACCACCACTCCAGTTGAATATCTCAGATCATTAATTGATTTTATCCTCTCAATTTTCCTATACAATACAATCTAATTTTGCAAATGATGAACTTACAAAGGAGGTGACTTAAATGACCAAAGTCAGAAAATAAATCTAGGTTTAAGCCCGCAATTGATCAGGTAGTCTGAGATCATGCCCCACCAGGAGGATGTGCCATGCAGGACATGGACTGTACTTGCAGTGCCATTGGCACTCACAGTTGTGGTTAGGCTGGGTCATCTCTTCGGCAGAAAGGCAGCTTGAGACCTGTACTGCATTTTAAGTGTCTTGCCTGGAAATGGTTTTCATAGTGCTCTTTGGAGACAAATTGGTTTGGGTCAGGCTGTTTTCATAGTAGAGACAGGAGATATTATGTTCTCCAATTTTGTGCAGACTTTTCCAGCTATCTTTTAACTAGCTAGTTCCAACAGTCTTAGCAGTGTAGCCACAGCACCGTGAAATACCAGACAGCTGGGGACTGCTTTCAAATAAACCGCTAGTAGTGCCTGTGTTAATTTGGACTCACCTAGACGAGCTGCAGTTACTATAGCCTGTATGTTCTCACAAATCAGGGAGGGAGCTGAAACTACAACAAATGAGGATCAGATGCATGATCAGGAAAGCAGTAAGGAAGGTTTGTGCAGTGACTGAGCAGCTGCACAGCTGCAATGGTAGCAGAGAATGTAATTAATTTGATTCTCTACCCCTACTACACCCTTCAGCTACCAAGACCAATGTTGCTTTACATTTCTCTGCAGCAACTGCTGCCCAGTTCCTTGGCATGTTCTTCCCCAAGCAAACCCTGCAGTTCCCCTCAGAGGGCTTCTCTATCACAGCCAGCTGCTATCTATCTTAGTCTCTAATCTGTGCTATAAAGCAGGCCCATTTTCCAGGCAGTGTTTACTGAAAACACAGGAGCGTGCCTGGCTCCCTTAGCCATACCTCCTCCTTCCCTCCCACTCCCTGGCAGGCAGCACAGCTATGGAGGTCAGGCTGCAGCACTCTCCTACTGCCTTTGAGAGAATGTGGAGTGAAATCGCCAGCCCATAAGACCATTAACCCTGACAGGTTCACAGTTGCATCCTCTGAGGTTCAGAGAGTTCATTATGCTTACTGCTAGTCTAAGTGGCTGACAGTAAAGCAAACAGTAACGTGATTGAAATCTTCATTAGAGAGAAAAATGGTGCACTAAAGGAAAGATTTGGGATAGGAGAACACAGTGCAAGATCAAGGCTTTCAGTGAGATCAGTAATTTAAAAATGACATTTCTAAAAAAACCAGAAAAGAGATAATGAAAAGGGTCAAAACCAAATAGTAATGGATAATTATGAGGTTGATGTTACAAACATATGGCACTGGAGAGCTGAAGAGACTAGATCTTGCTGTAGTGCTCAGTACTAGGAAATGTTCAAATCTTTAATGAAAAAGCACATCTGAAATTGTAACTTCTTTGTATTTGTTGCTGTAGACTAATCATGGCTAGGACCCAAATAATCTGTAGTTACACTCATATTTCAGTAGAGATGTACTAAATTTTGGGAAGCAGAAATCATCCAGTGGTGCCTTCAGCAATATTTTTGTACCTATTTCCTGACAGCTGGCATCATGTCAAGATAATTAGGGACTTTGCTTGAATAAAATATTCTAGATTTCTTTGCAGGTTGTTCTGAGCTAATCTACCCATTCATATCCATCTTGACAAGTGACTTGATTTATTCTAGGGGTGAGAAGAGCTACATTCTGTGGTTTTTCCTTACTGCATGGTCAGACCATCAGCTGGTCTGACATGTCCCAAGTAGGACCCCTATGTCACTCTGACTGTACTTGGCCATTTTTTTTCACATGGGACTTGAAGGGAGTAGAAAGGAAGTGGGCTGTATGAATTTTTTTTTTTCTTGATAACAGCTCTCTTTCTTTCTGGGTGTTGTCACTAAAGCTCCATGGGCTGTTGAAACACTATTATAATGGGGCCATGTTCAGCCTGTGAAATGTAGGGTGGGCACTCATGCTTTAAAAGAGAGACTTTTAGGAGCCAACCCTCCTCTTGTTAAAGCCAGTGGGCATCCTTGCACGTCAGTGGAAATGAGATAAGATTTCAAGTCACATCTTGTATTTTACATGTTTTCTTGTGTGTCCAGAAATTTCAGTTATCTCCGTTCATGACTAGAGATCATGATAGCTGTTTGAATTTTTAGTCAAACAAGACAAATACACCTCCATTCTCTCTAATTATATATTTATTCAGTAATCAACACAACTTTAAACTTCACAAACTCGTTCTTTGTTTCTTTAACTGTTTGACATAGTGATTACGAGCACTGATCTCACATGGAGATGAAGAGCCACAAGAGGGGTCAGTCTCTCAGAATGGCCAGGAGCCATTCCATAGACCCACATGAAAACCCAAGGCTGTTTTGCTCTACAGACCTGTCTGATGTTTGTTGTTTTTAGTAAGCTTGGGCACCAACAGGATATTTTTGCACGTGGTAGTGTGTTTGTATTTTCTATCCAATGTTTCTGGTTAGGAAATGAGGAGACAACGTATTTTCTGCTTAACATTTTGTTTTATTGTTAGCAGCTTCTGAAGTGTGTCACAGACAAGTCTGCAAAGACATTTCTCAATATTACTGATAAAGATCACGTATTATTGGACTGATCTGCAAACATGCAAACACACACTGAACTTTGTGTGTGTCTTTGTCCAGATGTATTAATCTAGATTTGTGGGCAAGCAGAAGGACAGCTTTTCAAGATTTTTGTAGTAAAGTAAGAGGAGTTTATTGCTTATTACCTGTTTTACAGTTGTTCTTTTATTTTGGTTTTTTCACATTTTCAGTGAAAATGAATGAGATATTAGCAAAAATGTTTCTGACTCACCAATACAGCCATTACATGATGGACTAGAAAATAAGTAGCATTTCCAACTTTAAGGGCTAAGACTTTATAAAGGTAAGGGTACAAAAGATGGTGCAGCAATTGTACATTACTTCCTTTTCACTGTCAGTGCCTTATTCTAGAATCTGTATGTTGTTAATGGCTGCTGATTATCTTCTTCCATGGTTACTTGAAAGTCAGCAAACAAGGATTTTCTCTGAATCTGAAAACAATTATCAGTAATATAGGAATGGATAGGATGGTGATGGGAGATGCTTTCTCTGTTCAAACAGTAGCTCCAGTCTCCCAGAGCTCTCATCCTCCTTAGTGTTTTTAAGTTACCAGCCATTTTGTCCTCTTAGAAACATGATGACTTTTCACATTTCTGTTAGTAGCACTTTGGATGTAAATCTACTTCCTAAACTGTGTGGGTGTAAACGTTGTTGACAACACTTACTCTTTGGTAGGACAGAACAGACTTTCACAAGAGAGAAAAGTAGGATCATAAAGAAACAGGATAAAGCAGAGCAAGAAATGAATGGTTTGCTAAGAAAATCTACATAGATTCTTAAAGTCTGAAAAATAGCATATTCTACTTTTTGCCTCCCTGGCACCCTTGCAAAGGGTCCTACCAACTATATTGTCTAGTCTGTGACTGGCAGTGAAGCCTATGCCATTATCACCAAGAATAGCCAAGAATTTGGGCTAGTTTTAGTTTACTATTTCTGGTGTGTCATAAAACACAGGATAATTGGGATGCTGTTTGTTGGGCAGAATTGGATAAATGTGACAACACCCAAATAAGCTTTGTACGGGAGAGTAAGTGCTGTTGCCTGCATGTAATGGTGCTGTGATTTATGGAAGGAGCATCTTGGGTGCAGCCTCTGTTGTGAGCTCAGAGGCAGGGATGGCTCATAGGGACCTGCAGCTTAAGGGAAGGAAATATTTTCCCTTCTTTTCCAGCATCTTGTATAGGTCCTGTCTGTGTCTTCAGCCTTGACATTAAATGCAACTGCTAGGTCTTCTTTCAAAGAAGATTAGTGGAACCAATAATAGCTAAGTGCCCTGTTGAAGTCAGATCTCAGATGCTAAATATGTCTGTCAGAATTTTCCTGGAAGAATGCAAATTTACAGTAAATGCAGCACTGAAAGCAGAAGTATTATTCTCTAATACATTTGTGCACAGGTCAGCAGATAAAGCAGATACATTATGGAAGCCTGGCAGCAGAGATAGTCTGTCTCAGAGGCATTTTATTAATTTTTCAGGAATATAAATCAAGGCAATTTCATGTTGAATAAAGAATAAAGTATTTTTGCTCTGATTTCCAGACTCTTAGTCATCACCAAGTACAGTAAAAGGACTGTAAGGCAATTAGCTTTTTGACCCAATATTCACCAACAGTAGATCTTGCTAACAGTGTGAATGGTCTTAATGAACAGTTTGCAAGAGAAAGATTTATATATTTTCATTATAGGCAGATTTTGTAAGATTTTTAACTTTGTGGCCTGAATGGATTCTTTGAACCAGTTAATAAGAAAAAAGTAAGACTGACTATGGTACATGAGGAGAAATAATGCCTTAGTGAAATGGAGACGGGATCAGCTTCCAGGTCTCGGTGTTGAGTTTCTTCTAAACGGCCTGTCATCTTGCATTGCATGCATTTCAAGGGATCCCTTCTCCTTTTGTAAGATAGGCAGAGATGAGATGAGCAATGGTCTTTCAGAGTTGAGACAGAAGGTAGATGTAAATGCAGGTGATCATATATATTCAACACATTCTAACTCCTCTTCAGAGTTCCAGAGTTCCCGACTACTGACTCTGCAAAGCACATGTATGCTGTCCAATGATTTGATTTTTACTTTGCTCCACGTGCCAGCTGGAAATAATCTGTTTAGGTTGATTCTTTGCATGGGAAAAGGAGGAAGGGAAAGGTAAAGAGGAGGCAATGCACTGCTGCTGTTGTGGAGTGTACCTCCTACAGGGTCCTAATCTCAAAGGCCAAAAGCTGAGAACATCATGAAACTTGAAGCTATCAAGAGAAATCCTTGGCAGTCGTCCTCCACCAGAAATCAGATGTTTTGTGTATAGTTGTCTCAAGATTTAACACATGGGTATGCTTCCTCTGCATAACCTTATCCCATGGCCCAATGAGTGGAAATGTCCCATTCTGGAAGAGAATTACTTTTTCTGTTCTACATCAGCAGGGGCTACTCATTGTCCTGGCTGGTGGGAGGAATAACAGATCATTTGCTTGAACTCTTCTAAGAGGAATGTTATGCAACATCTGCAAAGACAGGTAGGACAGGAGCTGGGGTCCTATTAGATTCCTCAAAGGCTGGCACAGCACTCGACAGCTTCCAATTTGAAGCAGTTGTGCTTCAAATCACTCTTAAGACACAGTATGGTATCTTAGTCCTCCAAAACTCTAGCTAAGAATCGGTTGAAATCAGAATGGATTAAGTTATAAATTATTATTAGCTCTTATGTTCTTACTGTTGTTGTCAGAGAGTGAAATTTTCCGTAGATATCCTTATATGAATGTCTGTCCTTCAGGTTCATGAGAATTTCCTGTACCTTAAAACAGAAGATCACTAACTAAGTCTGTTTTCGTTGTCATTCTGTTTCTTCATAACCTTTAACAAGTCTATGATTATTTATCGTATATCATCTCTCATCAAGAAGGGGCTCCTTTTACATTAAGAATCTCCCCACAAATCTCTTTCCCAGAAAAAAAAAATTCTATATTAAGTGGGGGTAAGATAAGGAGGCAGAAAGTAATTAAAACATTGATGGTGCTGCAAAAAACCCAAACCTTCCATCATATTCTATAGGTGCTTGGGATTAAATATTTACTTTCATTCAAGGTGTTTCAGTCTGAAACTTGTCTTTCTACAGTATCTAGTATAGTGGCATCTTGTTGCTTGAGTGTTACTGCTGGTTTCTATACCATAGGAATTTACATTATTAACAACAATAGTAAAAATAATAATAATAGTGTTTTCAGGGGCAGAGTGCCCATGGAGCCATCCCATGACAGTGGTTCATTGCTGAGTCTGACAGAAACATACCCTCTGCTGAATTGACAGCACTCTAGATGAAATTTAGGTATGTATATCTGAAAGCTTTAACTAGAATAAAAACCTAGCATTTTTTGAAAAACAGTAACCGTACAATGCTATGGAAATGGATGTGGCAAAACAGGCTAATTGGACAATCAACATATTCCATGCACAGCGTGTGCACAGTGTTATCTAAATGCCCATTGCTTTCAGAATTTTTTAGAAAGATCAGTCAATGCCCTTTTTTTTTTTTAAAAAAAAAAAAGTATTTGAACTTTAATAAGAGAATTTTTAATACTCTACTACAATGAAACTGTTCTGCAAAGGCAAGATATATTATGTTGAAGCATCTTCAGTGCCGCTCCACTGAAATTCCAGTGTGGCCACTTTTCATGACCTGCCTTATACGTGTGTCTTCTTTAACAAAATATTCTGTTAACATTGCCAACATAAGCTCAATAAGGTAATAAGAAATTAATTTCATTTAAAATAAAAAAGCTCAAGTTGAGCTCTATAAAGACTGTATTGCCAGTAAGCCCTGGGAAGACGACCGCATCTGCTTTACTTGATGGGAAATGAGAAATGTAGCACTTTCTCCCAAGACTTATCACAATGCATTTGGCTTCCTGAATTGGAAGCAAACTCATACTGTGAGAGAAAATGCAGGGAATGACTGGAACAGAATCAATGACTTAGTTAAATCACTTAAACCAACATTCCTCTTTCATGTTAGAGCAAAACAATGTTACAGCTGCTTCATAAGGCCAGAAGTAAGTCATCTCTTTTCAGCTATTTCCTGCTCAGCTTCCCGAGCTATAAAACACTTATTAAAGAAAGTTTAGCAGCTGTACTGTTCTCTGATGCATGAAAAATCTTGATTAAGGTCACTATACTGGAGTCAATGAAGCTTAAACCTTAATATACTGGAGGAGGGGCCAAACTAGCTTTATACTCCACAGTGTCCTGCTGACCAATCCACAGAGGACTGTTTGTTTTGGACTCTGAAAAGCTGCTTGCCAAAACCTCCTGCCTGTAAGATAAGCATCATGCTATCTATGCCTATCTGCAAGGTTAAGAACAGCCTGCAAAAAGCTGTGGTCACAGAAGAAAACAGCAGGATAGCTTAAGCAACCTTTGAGGCTGAGCTTCTGACATTCCTGCTTTTGGGAAGGAAGAATGTGTCTGGGGGAAAAGATCACCTTTAAGGTTTTTAGACTTCAGATGCTGGATTTGAGGAATACCTGCCTATTACAGTTGCCATAATAGCTCTAAGGAAAGCTGAGCCTCACAGTATTATTTAAATCACCACTTGAAATATCCTTGCATGTAACTTCATTAAAACTGTTAATGCAAGGTGATTAGTGGTTGATGCAATCAGTTATGTTGATGAGTCAAGTACTACTCTGAACCACACAGACAAAAATCTTAATAAATTAATTATCCTCATGGATATAGTCTGGTCTTCACTTATGTAACAGAACAGAGTTCAACTACATTATCTTTTCTCTGCTTATTACAGAAGTGACTGTTGAGTTTAGTATATAGAGACATTACTGACATAAACGCTAATCAGTTTTAATATTAGGATTGTAGGGCTATTTCCACTGTCAATCAGAATGTTTCTCATTAGGCCTTGAATCTTAATTTTTATCTACAGTTTTTCTAAGCAACAAGGCAGGTTTCTTGGAAAGAATGTCTGGGATTCCTGGACCAGATTCTCTACTCAACTACAGAATATAACTCCACGGACAAGCAGAGATGAGAGAGAATGACACAAGTGGGGTTACACTTGTTTATAGGTGTATAAGTGCTGGCAGTGGATTACTGACCAGCCTGACTTTATGGTGTTCTCCATGCAGTTCATTTGCCCTGCTCCAAATCCACCTGATCATATCATACCAACCTGCTTCCATCATGGATGTCAGAATTGGAGAATTTTACCCTCTGTATTGTGTAAACCTTCCTGCCCTTTGGGAGAGGATATTTCTCCAGCTGTCATGGGTGTTAGTGACTTGAAAGACTTTTCCAAGATGCTGCAAGGAAGTAATTCAGATATGTGAACTTTCTGATGCTGATTGTCTTCAGCAGCTCTCTTGAGATCTAGGCTTTCCTGGGGCTGAAGCCTCTTCTGTTGTCTTCTTAGGGGAGCATGAGGGCAAGAAAGGAAGATCTGACATACTCTTAGAATTCTTCTTTGCGTTTTTTCCTTTAGATGTTTCTGCAAAGAAATTATAATGTGGCCTGATTGTATCATTGTACCTACCTCAATTTAATGAATTTTTGTCTAGAATGAATAATAAATAAGACATGCAGATTTTTTCTGGATAAATTAATGTTTTTTCATCCTGAAACCTAAGACATTACCAGTTATGTCACCTGCTAAGATATATCTTTCGTGATTGTTAACCATTATTTTCATAGACAAATACAACTGCAAAGGCATTGCAATGCACAGGATGTAGAAAAAGGTAAAAATGTCATCCACAGCATGAGCACTGGCCACATTTGTTATTTGCATGCAGACCATTAGTATGTGCAGGTTTTAGTCCTGTTTTTCTTTTTATTGCTTTGATTAGTATGCATTCACTTCCAATTTTTTGTATCTCTCTTAGAAGTATTGATTCCATAGTACATAAAGAATTTTGGATGGTATCATGTGACTGAAAGGAATAAATCTAGCACAGAGTTATACAGCGGTACTGCAGTCAGAGGATTAACTGGATTTTGATTTCTGCATTTTTCATATTAATATTTTTTCTATTTATTCTGTGATATGATATACCAGACTTTGAATTAGATCTGAAAAGTGGGGAAAAAGCTTCATGTAGAGTTTGATTTTTGCTTTTGCCCAGTTTTGTTTGTTAGTCCTTGCAACAAATTAAATATATTTAATAGTTTTTCCATTTGTTTTCATTTTATACTTATCCTGGAAAGTATTATAAAATACATTCCCACAGGTAACAAACTGCTGTAAATGTTCTGATGAAAAGTATAGAAAATATATTTTGATTTCTTCACTGATAAGTGAAAACTTTTCTCATCTCTGATTATAAAATTTAAGATTTAAAAAAAAACCTGAAACATTGAGATTACTCTGGAAGAGAATTCGTCTGCAGTGTAAGTGTAGAACCCCTTTCTCTAACTCCCACTCATCAGGTGCTATTGCAAAATATCTTAGCAAGGAAAGAAGGGATAGTAGCTGGATCAAGGCCACCTGAGCAAAAAACACTGATTGGGTAATTGCAGTTATAGAATGAAGAACCATGTAAACACGTTTTTTATGATTAATGAAGATTAGTTAATGAGTAACTGGCAAAGAACAGTTCGCACCTCTGTATTGTGGTTATTTAGATGTAATTGGCTTCAGTGAAATCACACGGCTATTGTATTTTATTTGTATAACCTTGTCTGATCACTTGAATGTTTTTACAAGTTTGTTTCTTTTTTTATGAAAGCAGAGAGGCTGACTCATTGTTCTTCATCCATCTGTACACAGACTGCCTCTGATGTGCATGCCGGTATACATATTTAGGGAAAGGTTCAGGAAGAATGAGAGTATATGTTTCTGTGAGTGTAAATGGCCGCAAATTCAGGCCTTTGGTGTCATTCTATACATAACAATTTTTTCTGAGATATGTTCTAATTACAAATTGACAGGTGTGTCAATGTATTGTCTTGGGGTTATGGCATAAATGTTCAAGGCACTATGGGTTTTAATTGTCATTCAAAAGTTGTTTTTAGCAATGTCAGAGCATGGTATTACAAGAGTAAAGATGTCTTCCTCTGGACTGTCAGCCTGCTACGTGCTTGTGCATTTTGATTCAACCATGCAGAACAGTGTGTTCCTAGACAGCTTTTGTAAATGAGGTCTGTGGCAGGAGCAAATGCTTGTGATGGTTAGCGAGGTAACTTCCATCCTGGCCATTCCTGTAATCATATTTTATTTATTATTTTGTTGCTGATATCTGTTTGGTGATTTTGCTATTTTGGCGTGTACAAGTCTACTAGATCATCTTACTTGCAAAAGTCATCAGTAGTAAGAGATCATGAGAACCTAGCAGTTCTGCAATTGCAGCTCATAAGACGTATAGCCACATTCTCACGTATTTACTGATGCAGCTACCCTGTATTTTGTCTACAAATTAATTCCATCAAGGATGGAGTCTCCCAGCTGTATCTATCTGCATTGAAGGAAAAGCTAAGAAAGAAAGGAAAAAAAATTAAACAGACCAACCGTAAAAAGATCAGGCAATTCAGCTAGGAAGTAATTTTTAAGTGCACATTGCAATAATTAAAGACATAATACAGAGGAGCTTAAAAACAATTAGCTTTGGTTTATTTCCTGGAAGAGAAAGCTAATATTCTTAGCCGGTTTGGCAGACCTATGAATATCCTAACTTCACTCTTTCTTTTCCCTGACCTCTCTTCCTTCTTCCCCTTCTCCAAGCATGTTAGAGGACTTAAGTTATTTCCAAGGACTCCAAACAGGCTACTGTAAAATAATGGACTTGCTCTTCGGTTTGTAGTTTTGTTATCACTATATTTTATAAACAAATAAGTATAGTTACGTGGGATTTTCTGGAGAAACCAAGCTTAAATTATCTTCCAGTTGTAGTCTAACATGAACAGAAATTAATAACCCAGTTCTTTTAGCCCAGACATGTACTGTTTTATACTAAGGATAAATTTTATTGGATAGAATGAACTTAAATTTGCCCTGTATGTAAAATGTGTTCACACATTCACACTTAGTGTTCACAGGCTCATGAACCTGTAGCATGACAGGTCAAAATGTATCACAGATCATCTTCTTTGCCTTTTTCCTTTCTATCTTTTTTCCTTGTAGTTTGCTGTACTATTTGTTTAATGTCTTGCACGGTCATCAGAATTGAAACATTTACACTACTGCAAAGTACTGCCACACTATTGTTCCCATATAGACAGATACTAATATTAAATATGTTTTACAATAGACAAGTAGAATTGCAAACATAAGCCACTGTGTTAAAGTGTTGTGTATTATGAAGTAATGACATCCTCTTTGCATGAAAAGTATTTTTCTTTTATGATAGACTGGAAAGTTTCTGGAGAACCTCATGTCACCTTCTAGAGTCACAGGTATGTGAGTATGTGTTTTTCCAGTTAGGAATGTACCCAGAAAATGTAGGTGGAAACCCAAAAGTTAATGCATAGGTTTCACTAGAAAAAGTAGCTGTGAAAAGCAGTGGCTCCTTGTTTCATACTTCTGTTTCTTCTCTGTCAACAGTTCATATCTATTTAGGTGAGAAAAACAAGTTATTACTTCAAAACAAGTTATCAAAAGGAACAGGGTGTGGAGGTGAGCAGAACTTAGTGTTTAGCTATTCCTCACACAGTTTTCAGCTCCAGTCTGAATTTCATAATCTTTGCAGATATCTAGAAGACAGATATAAATTTTTTAAACTCAAATGTCCCAAGAAGCTATAGCAGTAGTAGAGCTAACATTGTAAGAATCAGCAAAATACAGAATCCAGGACTTTGAATATTGAAAAGTTCCTTGCTTGAAACACTCAGATGGTGATTGATTTTTCCGGTGATCGGACTCCTATAAAACCTGTTAAATTGTGCATCCAAACTCTTAAGCATGCCGAACAAAAAAATATTTTTAATTTTACTACCTGAGTAGTAAATATTGAGTAATTATTTTACTGATGTTAGCTAGTATCATCAACAATAGATTTACTTGCCTTAGACAAACAAAGAGAAGCTACAGCAGGCGTAGTGATATAATTGCCTTAGATCTTTGTAATTTTTTTGTTACTCTAAAGTCTAGTTCACTGACCCTTTTCCTGAAGTATATATACGCTTTTTAGGTAACAATTCAGGCAAATAATAACAGAATTTTTGTGGTCTGATATGAAGGAATTTCTTTAGCACCGACATCAGTACACCAGGAAGAGTTTGGTTTCAGTGGGAAATGTGTCAAATTTAGTTTAAAAAAAAGGAATTGCTTGCTTTCTGATCACTCCTAACTATTTTTGTGTGCTAGATATCATAAGAACTAAAAAAATAGTATCAGTATGCTAGCATTTGTATTTATATGTGGATATTTTGTTTGCAGTCATACAGATCTTAAAACATCAGTGTAGAAAGAAATAATAAAATGAAATATTTATTATTCTATAAGCTGCAGCTAACAATATCTTTCATTTAATAAATACTGTTCACGATAAACTTACACCTTTAGGGTGAACCTGCAGGACAGAAGAAAACTAAAAGATAACTTGAAGAATGATGAACTTAGAGATTGCACACAAATTCATGTAAACAACAAGCTGAACTAGTCTAGTTCTTACTAGAAAACACCTGTTTCAGGCTGGCAAATGCAGTATCCACTGGAGAGATATGAACTTAGCTATCAAGCAGGCACAATTAGCAAGTCTTGAATTTTCCATATATCAGGAAATCTATTGTCATGGTGTCCAAAACAAGAAACTGAAATTTGTGCTTACTCTAAGTGCCATGAGAGCTGAAGAGTACCTGTTAGCACTTTTCTGTTTCTGTGACATCCCACTGTTGTTTTTTTCAGCCCAGGCTATTCTCTGCTTCTGTCCTCATGTGGGCAGAGGGAAGAAGTGTGAATAAAACTGGATGTAGCTGAGACTTGCCCCCAAGTAGACCAGAGTAAAACTGATTTACCTGATACACTTATTATTTGCACTGAATTCATTACAGAAACCAATGAAGATATATATTTGAATGATTTCTCCTAGGGTTGATTTAAGAAAGCAATATGGAAGCTAGGCTTAGAGTGTAAAAAAAAAGTAATGCCTAATTCAGTACAGTATTCTGTATTATAGAGATTTCCATGGTAATTTCCTCTTTGTAGACTAGTATGTGCAGACCTCCACCAAGGACTGCTTGTCACCTCCTTTGTTATACTTAGCTCTTAGAATAATTTTTCATAATTCTGCAGCACTAATTATTTGGTCATCAGCCAGGTACATCCTGCTGTGTAACCTAGAGTATACAATAATAGAGACAGAGGGAGGATTACATTTATCATTCGTGTCTCCACTGAGTTTAGTTGATCAACCTTAGGGATTTTTTCCATTGCAGGAGATAAACTATATATAAGTAACAGGTTATTTGATCAGTAAAATGTTTTTAAAGTATCCTGTACTTGATGGTTCCTTTGGTCTTGGATTGGTACCTCCACAGCTGCGTGAACTACATTCCTCTGATTGACTCTTCTTCCTCAGAAATAAGGTCAAAGCTTTAAATGTGGGGATATGAGAATATAAAGGTTATGATTATCATCTGCAGTAGTGCAGCTTTGCTGACGAGAGTAGGTCATATTTGTTAACAGTAGTTTAAGACCCATTACCCCACCTAAACAGTGCCATCCTGCCTTCTGGAGAGGTCTCCACAAGTAGTGTGCTGTAATTCTGCCGCATGGCACAAATTAGCAGAAGTGCAATGAATCCAAATATTTGGAGCTCTTAGAGTAATTGAGCTCTAAGCAGTTTCTCACAGCAGTGTCTGCAGGGTAGCTTGCTCTCAAGAGAGAAGGTTGTCCCGAGAGAGCCGTTAATAATATAACCTGTAAACTAGAAGTGAGCAGAAGAAAAGGCCTGTTTAAGGGATAATTAGATCTCTGGGAGGCTGTGCACTTACACACCTCTACCCTGTAACAGGATGAGCAAGTAAATGTGCTAGTGGCTCTACATTTATGAAGGGTATATATGGGGCACACAAGGAATTCCTGAATGCCTTACAGGCATTCAGCACATACTGTGAGAGTGCTGTAATACAGCTGTGGATGACAGGAATCAGTAGTGTTAAGCTGTTGTTTCTGTGAAAACTAGCTACTGCATCAGATTGCATTCTTATGTCTCAAAAACATCCAAGCACGTGTGGCGCACTGTTTGTACTTATTGCCACAAGCTGAATTTAGAATCAGAAGCCAGATGGATGGTTTCAGATCTTACTTGAATCCACACTAGGCATCCAGTCTTACAGCAGAAATATTCTATTGCAAAGAAACCCAGTGCTTTAGGGGATTCTACATTATGTACGGGGTTAACAGGAAAGCAGCAGGCCTAATTTATGTGTAGTACAGGAGCTGCCAGAGCAGCAGAAATATTGTTTTCTTTCAGTGATTAATGTGCTCAATAAAAGTGTAGCATCTGCTGCCAGTTTTCATTAACAAATAAATGAAAAACAAACCCGCGTGGTAGGCAGTGTGTCTAGGGACAGCTTAAACAGGACTGAGCTGCTTTAGATTTCAACTATTTTCTTTAGCACAACAGTGTGGAGCACTTTCTTGTTTATAGGATAAACACACGGGATTGAAGTGATCTGCGTAGCACACAGGAGTGGTTGCAAACCCATAACATTCTGCAGAATGCAAAAATTCCATAGCTGCTCACTTGGGAGTCATAGGCTACAATCTCCTGGCATGTTGGTTTCAGTGTAAATAACAGTTAAATCATCAGAACAGACAAGCTGCCAGTAAAACTTTGAATAAAGTGTTAGTTCATATTCCTTCCTTTATAATACAAGTTCAGCAGAGTCAGAGCTCAATTCTTGTATTGGTTCAGGAGACGTGGTATTTCACACCACATTAATATAAGCAATGCATAAATGTGAGGCTTTAGATGTCTGCTTTTTTAGATTCTTCACAACCAAGTAGACTCTGTCAAATGCAATAGATAACTTTATTTTAGCCTTATTTTCTATGGAAACTGGGTTTATTTGATCATGGTGTCTTTTTCTTCCACCTTTTGTCCTTAGAAGTTCTGAAGCATATTGGCCAGTTCCACCCTCTTTGACAAGGAGAAGAAGGGAAGGAGGGTTTACATACAACAGTGTCTCACCATAGGAGAAGGTCACAGTGCCTACTTATAGACATCACAGAATCCACACAGCAGAGAACCATTGTGAGTATGCCATCCTCATGAAAGTTTTGATCAACAATTGCGGACTGAAGTGAGTCCATGCAATTGTAAGAAGTCCATCTTTCTCATCTCTGGTACTGCTAAAACTGCTTAGCTTCATGGAAGTTTGAGAGTGAGGAAATCTCAGACTGGATGTGACTTCATTGAACCAGTCTCAGGATATGTAACAACTGGATTATTGCTTTAATCATTTCCAGACAGTTGTTTCAGGCTCTTTTGTATAGAAATTATTTTAAACAAATAAGCAGAGACTATTTCCAGCAATAATGTGGCTGTCCTTCAGGCACATGGAAGCCCAACAATCTCCAGAGCCATCTGCGTATTTGCAAAATACAACTTATTAATTCACAGTGGAAATGCATGACAGAATGGCAAAAAACATTTCAGTACTGAAAACAAAAGATACAAAACCATCATGACCTGAGGGAGGTAATGGAGCAATCCCTGTAGGGTGCGTGATGAGGGACAAGGAGGGCTTTGGGAATCTAGGGTATTCCTTCTAAAACCCGATGAGTCCTCTAAGCTTAATGGCAGTAGAGAGCAACTAGCTGTACCTTCAACTGTACCTGTGAGCTATGCAGAAACCAAGGAAACCTTCCCTATAAATGTTAGATAGGAGACCAATTCATCTTCACTGCTGTTCCCGTAAAATCAGCCTCTCCCAATTACCTTCTATGCAAAGAGCAAAATATCTTCAGAGAGAAGAGAATAAGCTAGATTTGAGCAATCACAAAGGCTAAGCTAACATGCACCAAAAAATGTGCACATACCAAATAGATGGTGTTAGATTTACAGTTTTCCTGTACATAACTTTGGTGCCTAGTACAAACTTGGTACTCATGTAACTTGTACAGTCACACACTGTATGAGAATTTCTATTTCTGATAACAGAACCTAGTCCTCAGTCTTGATGTACTGTAGCTTTCATCATTATGAAAATGTGATTATTTGCTGGTGAACAGACATCCCTCTATACTTTAATTGCATCACACTTTTCAATCTTATATTCTTTCTTTGGTGAGTATGTTCGCTGTCTAGCATGAGTCATCAGAGTCTTCAGGTATGTACAGTGTGTGCTATGCAGAACGATGCATTGAGCAGGTGTGGCAAAGGACAGGGCAGTTCAAGTAAAAGGAAATTGAAATGTATTTTCAAAGAGAACACAAATACCTTAGTGTTTGATTTCCAGGGTGGTGATTAATTGCAAACTGTAAGATAAGAATATACAGGACAAATAAGAGCAATAGCCGTTTGTTGTATCATGTAGTAGATTCACCTCTGGTTTAAGCTGGCTTTTGGTGGTATGAACCAGAAAGCAGGCACTCTGGCAGTCTAAAGAGAAGCAAAAGCCTGAATTCCCTCTCTCTGGTGAATTCCTGGGACTGGCAAGTTGTACGCAGAGGACACTGATCTCAGCAGTCTATGTGGACTGAGATTTTCTGACATGGTGAGGCCATTAAAAATGTTACCCCTATCAGATACCATGGTGGAAATTAAAATGTGGCCTGCCCACATGAACATGTGGATCATACCCATGCTAAAGTTGATCCTACTCATCTACTTGTACTTGCTTGTGCTAGAGAGGAAATCTTGGCTTGCATGTGCATTCTGAGTTCAGGGAATACAGAGTGACTGTATTTAAACCCTGAGCTCAAATGCCAGCAATGTGATCTGCAGGTGCAGGAGGTGCAGTGTGTCATCAGACTTTGTCCAGCTTATACTTGAGCTAGGCTTAAGAGCAAAAGAAATTTGGAGCTTTTACCTTGTTCCCTTGTATTTATAAAATCTTTGTATGCTTTGGTACAGCTTGCAGTTCCAGCTAAAAGCTGTAAAAGTTGCTGTGTTCCAGGTCATAAATTGGGGTGAGATGGCAGTGCTGTGTGATGAGGCTTGCACAATACCCATGGAGCTTATATCTGACTCAAGGCTTTGCTATTAATTCCTCACTTTCATTAACACAAAATTGACATCCTGTTCTTTTTCCACTCTCCGAAGAACATCTCCTCTTACATGCCACAAGCAGAAATATCTTTCTAGACAGTACAAAATTTCCTTGAGATGTAGCGCAGTGAAGCAAGATCATCTCTGAAATGAGGTTATGCATTTCCCCATTATGCAGTGCCTCACACCACTGGAAAACAGAAATTAGTTCCTGGCCTGAACGTTCCTGCTCTTATCTAACTCTCACTGTACTTCATGTCAATTATTAACATCAGCAATGATAGAAATCTTAACACATGTTAAGAAACAGGACTCCTACATAATTTTTGTTAATCTGTATTATTTTGCACTATGATCTTTGTTTCAGAGCTTTCTCCATCTCCTTCTCCAATGTGCTCTCAGAACTGGAGTGTTTTGGGCTGATACATTGCTTTCAGTCTTTGGAGGACAGGGTGCAAAAGCTGTTTACCATCTCTTTCACTGTCCAGCCAAACATCTTGTTCATCATATATAAGCCTTCTGTTTATGAGTGAATTTTGCCCAATAATGCCACAAAGACTTTAACAGAAGACAGTAGAGACCACTAGGTGACTTAGCTGAGTTCTCAGATCAGAACATATTTATATATACTAAGAAAGTCACTGAATATCTGCCTGAAGTGTGAAAAACGGCTTTTTCTGTTTTTTCTTGACTCACTTACTAGATGTTTTTCAGTGAATTTCATACCCAGTGATTCTCCTTTGATTTTTTTTCTCAAGGTATTAAATAACACAGTGAACAAAGTGAACATTCCAGTTATGTAAAGGTTTGGGGGGGGCACAGATGGATGTACAGTCCAGGCATTTGGAATGAAGCATGAATACAAGGGGCTGATTTGGCTTTGTTCTACTTCCAAAGCAGGTCTGAAACAGTACATGCTGACCAGAAAGTACTTGGGATTCTCCAACTGGGAAGGATAAATGTGTATTTAGTCCCTAGGAAACACTAATCTTGGTACAGCATGTTTGTCGGGGTGGAGGAAAATGTGACTAGAGACATGTCTTTCGGCTATTTCTTTTCAGAGGATACAGTTTTAAGCTTTGCCATCTGGTGAGTGTCAAAGCAGATTTCCACCTCCTTCAACCTTCTCCAGGTTTGGGTCTTGGGGAAGAGATTGAGAGAGACATAGCTTTTCTCTTGAGAGCCTCGTTATCCGTGCCTTTGTCCAACAGAAAATGGTTGCACCCTGAATCTGACTCACAAGGAGTTTGAGGAGCGAAAGGAGTCCAGGACTAAGCTGATGGTATGCAGGCTTCTCAACAGGATAAATCAAGATAGTATCCAGTACTGGATAATCCCACACCCATGTTTTTTCACTATCATAAAGTAATTGCATGTGTGCCAATGGCATCATATATGTGTCCTTTCTTTGTGTAATTGAATATTGCTAGGTATGCGGGACAATGAATTATAGAGATCATCTAGAAAAAAAGATACCAGAAACTTTTACAGTTGAAGTTTCCCCAGCTTCATGGAGCTGTATCAGAAGAGCTGTTCTGGAATTGCAAGTGTGAGCTAGGGGTTTATTCTGAAGAGTCACAGCTTGTTACTTTTTATTTTTTCCTCTCTCAACTGAAAAAAAAGCTGCCTGGACTAATCCATAGATGTGAGTGTACTCATCATGCTCTGCAAGAAAATTGATCTCTGAATAAGAATTCAGAGAGAAGTCAGCTAAATGTCAACAAGGCTGTAGGTTGCATCTGCACAGGCCATGCATTACAAGAAACAGTAGTGTTAACCAGTACAAGAATGAATCCATGATCTAAGCATGTAGAAAGTGCTGCTTTTAAATTCCTAGGAATTATATAATTGCAGAGCCTACTTGGATTAGACAGCAGTATAGTTCACTCATGAAAATGTAGCTCCCTTTTTAAGTCATTGGTATATTTTATCTTTTCATCTGTAAGGTGATTCACTTTTTTATTTGCTTTATCTCACATAAAATCACTTATTAAATGTGTAGAAACCTTGTTAAATCAAGAGAATCTAATTGGATTGTTATTTTAAATGCAAAAGTCTTAGAAAAGATTCCCTGAATAAACTTGACGAGAGCAGGACAAATTCTCACTTAGAAAGAGAGGAGGCAGTGTTAGGTTGTGATAGACAAAATGAGCTTGCAAACCATCTGTTGAACACAGAACGTCAGAAGAGTAATTTGGTATTGCAGTTTCTTTTGTGTCAACTGTGGCTAGCTGCTGAACTACATAGCATGCAGGAGATAAAATATCTGTCACCACTTTCTTGGACCCTCTTTTGGGTTCTCTGGTTTGTGAAGCTCTCTGTGTTTCAGTGTGGCTGGAATTTGTATGTAGCTTCGCAGAGCTCCTAGGCCAAGGACCGAATGAAACTTACTCTGCTTAGAATGCTGTGCAATGCTGCATACCCTGGATATTGTGTTGTTTCACAGTGTGTTGTT
The DNA here is from genome assembly GCF_000699245.1 of Pterocles gutturalis. Classification (NCBI taxonomy): domain Eukaryota; kingdom Metazoa; phylum Chordata; class Aves; order Pterocliformes; family Pteroclidae; genus Pterocles; species Pterocles gutturalis. Next base: position 30,283 of record NW_010130426.1, on the reverse strand, counting down.
TCATGTTTGCAGGCAGAGGGAAAATTGATCGCTAGACGTGAGCCAATGCGTGTGGTAGCTCTTCCTCCCTGTAGCACTGCTTGTCTCCACCCAAATCACAAAGTTGTCTTCTTTGGATTCTTGCTGATAGGACACTAAATACTTCTCACCCAGAGATGCACACATCACCAGCACACTGGCCTGTAGGAGGGCTTTCGCACTCCCCCAAGTCCTGCCAACACTAGTAGTGCAGTGTTTTGATCCTATCTGAATGCCCCCCATTAGGACTGGCTTAGCCTGGCCATAGATAATTTGCTGCTGGATCAAAACACACAGTGCTAAGCACAAATTATTTTGGAAGAATTTATTTGGGATGGATATAAAGTATGGGATCCTGATTATATGAGAAATGTTGCTGATTATACCGTTGTGTAATCACTGAACACTTTTCTCATGGCAGGAGTAGTTCTTTGTGTTTCAGGTCAATGGCTTTCTCAGAAACAAACCCAAAACTAGCAAAAAAATACAACCTGCAAAGAAATAAGGAAGAAATTAGTTTTTATTTTGTAATGTACTCCAATTGTTAGAGAGAAAAATGTTGAGAAGCAGTGTTCATAAAAGTGCTATTAGAAATTTTCTCCTTTTTACAGAGGATTTATGGTGAAACTAATTACACTAATATCAAGAATAATTCCAGAAGGCATTCTCCTGGAATTAGAGAGGTTTTATTTTAGAAAAAACAGCTGAAAAAAGAAATTATCATAACATATGGATTACTATGAATTATGTAGTGATATACCAGTATCAAAGCTCTTAGCTGATCTCGGACAGATCATAGTGAGAATTACAGCAGATAGACTACTTCAGTGAGCTGAAAAGTATGCTGTTAAGACACGTGGTGGTTTTTAGTTTTCTGTATAATTTTGTAGTTGTGGTATCAGTTATATAGGAGCACAAGTTGATAATATCACTGTTCTAAAATGGGGTATCTGAGACATGGTCTTGTCTTTAAATGTTGCACAGTGATGGCTGAATTGGAGATTGTGCCTATAGCTGACTCTCAGTTTATTCGTCCTCCAGATCTTCAGAATACGTGCTAACGTTGCCTTCCCTAACTCATCAGTGCTATAAAAGGCACATGTGTGAATTTCCAATAGGCTTGAAGAAGTATTAAGGCCAGTGATTTGGGGATTACTCATCTGGAATATAGTTATTGTCTATCATTCATGCTCAAGGAAGGAGATTAAAATGGGAGCAGGCAGAGAGAATTGCTGCTAAAATGGTTAAGGAATTGTGAGAGTTTTGTCATAGCATGAAAGTTAGAAACGCGTTTAATTAAGCAAAACCAAGGCAGTGTAGGGGCTAACAGATAATACTGACACAAGAACCAGAAGATATAAATTGGCTAAGAATAAATCTGGAGTGGATTTTTTATATAAGGTCAATTAGAGCAAAGAATTTCTGAAATAGTCTTCCAAGAGAAGTAGTAAGCGGGAAGAATAATCTAATTTTAGGATGGAACATAATACTTTTATGGAAGGATGAAATTATGCAGTGCCATAAAAGGCAACTGTACTTAGGCACTCATGAGATCACCTTGCAGTCAGTGTTCCTATAATTCTAAATTTCTGGTTAAGCAAGAACTGGTACGGAGGACTATGTAGCTGCTACAGCATATGGGACATGTATCTGGAAACTGCAGCCCTGCATCATCTGCTTCTGTGAGTCATGCGGTGCTACATGGACAGCAGCAAAACAGGTGAGTTAATTATACTACCGTTGATTTACCTTACTTTTTGCCCTTTTTTATAATTGATGTTTACATCATCCTTAATGCTATGCTGTCATTGGAGCCTACTGATACGCTTTATTACCTTTTGTAAGGTGAGTCTTGAAATACCATGCTGCCCTCTTGAGGTTGCATAATATATGTTTTGGGTTTGCGGTTAGCCAGTTACAAAAAAAAAAAAAAAAAAAAAAAAAGACATTTTATTGAAAATCTGTTTCTTACGGAATTAAGCAGGTTAGGCATCAACATTTCAAACGCATCTCCATGTTTGGGGTGTTCAAAAAAGAACTGGGCATGCAAGTCCCTGCAAATGTTATTGTCTTAATTTCTCCCCCTTAACTCGTCAAAAGTTCTAGAGGATCATATGCACAAGTTCCAATGGCTGGGAGTAAAGATAGGGTTGCTTGGTCACAAACATTGTTCTATTTAGAACTGGACACAGAAGTAATTTGCAGCAATGAGAGGAATCACGTTTCCAGTACTCTGGTGTTGACCAACAGTCTTGCATGAGTTTGGTTTTCCTACTGTCAACAGTGGTAAGGCATAGTGACTGATGCACCCTCCGCTGCAGAGATCTTTCTGCCTGATAGTTTCTTCCAACTGTGGTGTCTCATTTGGAATGATTGCTTAAGAGAACTAAATTATGTGTCTATATTGACAAAATGAGGAATGTGAGTACTTAGAACAAGTGTTGTACAGCACATGCAAACTATAAGCACAGAGTAGAAAGACAGCCTGACAAAAGTTGCCTCTGATAGGTTTTTTTTTTAAACATTAAAAAAAGGAAAGTTACTAGAGTGACTCTGTGTAATATAGTCTCTCTAAATGAATTGTTTAACATGAGACCAGATGGACAATGGTGGGAATATGGTTAGGTGAAGTAGGTTGCCTAATTGCTCATTTTTTATTCATTGCGCTGGGAATCAATTTATAGTACAGTGTGTTCATCAGAGACTAACAGATTGGAACAAAAGACGAGGGAGCTGGTTAGGTCCCATGTGTTCCTATGTCACTGTAAGGCTTGGATTTGACAGAATATGAGAAGACGGTTTAGCCATCTGTCTTCTCCCCTTCTGTTCCACAGTGCCTATGCCATTCCAGGGGGCTCCTAGAGAAGATGAATGATAGCAGCTAGAAGCAGAGGTATGCTGGAAGTGATTTCTAGTGTCAAAAAGTCTGGCTTTAAAGCCTTGACTAGAGGCAAAGGTTTCTATTTGTCTATCTAGTTTTAGAATATTTGCTGCCTGTCCCTAAGGGTTCATTTAGAGCTTCAGCTGTGTTGACATGAGTAGGACTCAGAGCCATTGCAGTGTTTGGTGAAGCCTCTTTCAGACTGGCTGCCATGCTTGGCAGACAGCATTTTGTTGGCAATGAGGGTGGTAATGACTGGCAGTTGTAATAGCAATGTCAAAACGAATGCTAGCCTTTGCACTACAAATTTCCATTCCAGCTGCTCAAACAGGAATCACGGGCCCCAGTAGTGAATCTCCAGTCTGCCTGCCTTGACTAGAAATGACTAGTTATACTGCACCGAGCAAATATCCATGGAATGATTAATGCCAATGAACCTCAAAACCATCCCCATTACAGGGACTAGTGTTACTAAATATTGGAGAATTATGTGTTCTTAATATCATATAAAAGAAAAGCCAATGCTCTTTTTTGCTATCTTCTAAAATTCCTGAAAAATAGGCAATAGTCCATGTATTTATTTTTTCAAGGGTAGATATAAATGCTCCTCAGCCCGTCTTTTCATGTGCAAAATTTCTAGGCCCCCAGTACTGTACTTCCTCATACATATTTCCAAATATTCTTTTATTCTTTCTGTAATGATTGACACATATAATGAGTAAACACCACTACAAATAAGAAAAAGCCAAGTGAAAAATGAACTAGCAGTGTTTATAGCTGACTGAGAAAAAAGAACTTCCTTTTTAACAGCTTGCCTGGTTGAAAGCCAGACATTTACATTCACTTTTAAAAGACCAGATGCTTGTTTCAGATCATTATATACCTGTTAAGGACAGCAACCATGCAAAAAACCCCAAACAAACCCCCCAACACCCAAGAGCTTGATAGAGTTTTGTTTTGGAGTAATGTATTTAGAAATAATTTCAGAACCAGGACTGCTGACACAAAAAGCATGTGTTTCTTCTTGAAAATTAATCCTATTTACTGGCAGTTAGTTTTCACAAAGGAAGCTTTTTTTATGTGGAGAGAGTTTAACTGACAACAACCTCTTTACGTTTCCTAATGCAGCATAGGTATGCCTTGTTCCTGAAGGCAGTGTGACTCTTCAGTAGCTTTCCTGCCTGACATAGCATGCCTCTTCACTTGTGCTGTTCATAGCTTCTTAGAGACCTGCAAATTGAAAATACTGACATATGTTCTCATGCCCTAGGATATTGGTGCATAATTATAGCAAAATATATACTGAATAAAGACTTGTGCTCAGCTTCCTCCCATCTCTCTTGTGATGTTGCTCTCATATGTTCCTTTTTTAAATGTCTGTTTACTGAGAGGGCAGTAGGAAAGGAAGTTAAGGGGTATTAGAGTTACTAGTCCTATTTTCTCGATACAACTGACATCACTGTGACAGGGGAGAAGATGGGACACAGAGTGGGTATGAAAAGGCACGCTGAACATGTGGTTTATTGCATGTTGCTTTGAACATGTTGCCCGCTCCTGTTGCATAACTTCTGACAGGACAGTCTGTCCTTCTCAATTACATTCAGGCTACATCTTCGCCATTGTAGACTGCAACATTTTTAGTATAGGATTTGACTTTGTCAAAGAGGGACTTCAGTCTGAAAGTGTTAAATGGGTGCAGAGGAGGTGTCACAGGCACTAAAATGCCTCCCTGTAGTCCTGACGTTCCAGGTGCACAGCTTGTGTACCTCTAAAATTCAAGTGGGGACAGATTACTGTAATAGACCCTGTCTACTCCCACTCCACTGCAGCCAGCCATGTTACAGAATCATGGAATGGTTTGGGTTGGAAGGGATCATTGAGTTCCCCCCCCCTGCCATGGGCAGGGACACCTCCCCCAAGATGAGGTTGCTCAAAGCCTCATCCAGCCTGACTGAACACTTCCAGTGATGGGGCATCCGCATCTCTGGGCAACCTGGGCCCCTGCCTCACCATCCTCACAGTAAAAAATTGCTTTCTAATCTAATCTAATCTAAATCTCCCTTCTTTCAGCTTAAAGCCATTACCCCTCCTCCTGTCATTCCACCCCCTGATCAAGAGTGCCTCCTCATCTCTCCTGTAGCCCCCTTTCAGCACTGGAAGGTCTCCCTGGAGCCTTCTCTTCTTCAGGCTGAACAACCTCAACTCTCTCAGCCTGTCCTTGTACGGAAGGTGCTCCAGCCCTTGGACCGTCTTCCTGGCCTCCTCTGGACTTGTTCCAACAGGTCCATGTCCTTCCTGTGCTGAGGACCCCAGAGCTGAACACAGTACTCCAGGTGGGGTCTCACAAGAGTGGAGCAGAGGGGGAGAATCACCTCCCTCGACCTGCTGGTCACGCTGCTGGTGATGCAGCTCAGGATACAGTCGGCTTTCTGGGCTGCGAGCGCACATTGCTGGATCATGACATCTCACATACAAAAACTGTTGTAGAGCTGTTATTGGGATTCATACACTTGCTTTATTGGTTTCCAGAAGTTCACAGAAAGTCCTTTTGTAATGTTCCTAGTTTTCCTTTCATTGTTGTCAAATTAACATTAAATAGGGACATGGCTCATGCATGCTTAGTTTTAATACCTGCAGTTATCCTGGTGAAACATGTCTGACATGAAACCTAAGTGCATGCTTAGTAGGAGCTGTAAAGTAACTGTATATTTGTGTGCAATATTTCATCTATTTTATCCTGCTGACCTCCATCTGTGTCTTATTTCCCTGAACTAGTGTGTCACAACCTTAACGCAGGAAAGCTCAAGCTTTTGTATGCAGTAGAAATATGCGTCAGTAAACAAAAGCAGCAGCTGTGAACTCAGCATCTGTGAACTGTTCTGTTTTATATATTACTCTTCTTTTTAAACTGAAATTATACATAACATTCAGCTTAATTACTAGGCCCAGTTCATTTTGCCTGAAGCTATATGACCCTGAACTCTGACACTGTCTGATTTCAGGCTAAACAAGGTTGGTCTGGATTAGTACTAGACTGTGAAGAAACAGGAAATAACCTTCAGTAACACTGCTTCAGAGATGGCATATGATCATTCAGTAAGGACACACTTTTTCCCGAGTGGGTACTGAACAAGGTGGGAGGCAATGTGTTGTTATTAAAAATGCTGGCCCAAGTACAATTTCATCAAAAACTTAAATATTCACTCTTGTTCTAAATTATAAATAAATTCTCTCTTTCTATCCTTGCGTTTTTATATCCAAACTAGAGAAATATACCAGAATATGAAACAAATTATATGTAAGGTATTATTGTATTATTAACTAGTAACACGTTGTTTATGTCTCAGAATTTGAGGACTGTAAACAAGAAGAAATTTGATCTTGACAGAGACAAGTATATTTTTTGATGAAATCTTATATAGACATCTTATGAGAACACAATTCTAGTTTTCTTCACAAATTCCTATAAAAGGATACAGCTTTACAGATGTATGCAGCTGAAAAGAAAACGTAATGTGACTTCAGCAGATTGTCTGGGCTTGTTGCCTTTTGGAGGTCTTATTGATATGGTGTCTGTAGACATTGTAGGCTTGAAAGCAGCCAGTATTACATTACTAGAATTTCTTATGCATCTGTTTATATGGCTTTGTTTAAGATAAGATATTTTACACTGCTAGAGTAATCCTTAAGTAAGTGTAATTAATAGCAGGTTATACAATTTGTTATCTCAGATCCTGTTTCTTGGCAGTGGAGCATTTTGTTTTACTTGGTTTTGTTCTGCTACTGAATACTTTTGATTCTGAAGTGGCACAACTCTAACCCTTTCAGATGTTCAGACACAGAGTTAAGTTCTGTTGTTTTCTACATAGGCCTGGAACCCCTACTTTTCAGACAGCTGAGACAAAAATGATAAAAGATGATGTACATAGCAAATAGAAAGTACTGTATGTTCTCCCTTAAGCTGTCATGGACACCTTCCTCGTGAAGTAATGAAGGAAGTTTCTGAGAACCTTAACCACAAGCAAAAAGTAGGAAGAACCAAAAGACATTTGCACAATCCAGAAAAGTGTGTCTTGGAAAGAAGTTTCTGTCTGTGGAGGTAATTAGAGAAGTTGCTGAGATCTTGAACTTGCCGTAT
>NW_010130426.1:0-23234 GCF_000699245.1 Pterocles gutturalis | reverse complement strand
CCTGCTGCACTGAGACATGAGAGGAGTCATCATGAATTTCAATGTCATAAATATTATGTATATATATAACATTGAGAAATTTGAGGTGTTGCTTTATTCTGCAAATGACTACAAATTGTACTTCCTTATCAATCAGATCTTCATTATGTGCATATTCAGGTATAACTTCTTACTTTAGATAAAGGATTAAAGAAACATTGCTTCCAACATTAGTCCCAGTGACCCAACTCAGCCAAGAATTAGGGAGCTGGATTCATTTTCCATTGCATCAGCAGCATTTCTTATGAGGTTTTAGATGGTGACACATAAGCAGAGAACCTCTCGTTACCACAGAAGTGATGGAATCACTGCAGCATGCAAATCTCTCCTGATGTTAGTAGTGTCAGGATTAGAAAGAACTCATTTGAACTGACAGTCCACAAGACTTGAAATGAAAGGGGAAAAGTCTGTGTGACGTGATCGTAGTAACAATTTAAGCACTTCAAAGACACGGTTTGAAACAGAAAATACATTGAGTGTAAGAAGAGTACTAACAAACCTGATGCTTTTTCAGAATATTAAAGAAATGCGTTATACAGACTGTGTATTTTTTTCTCTTTCCTTCTCTCCATACAATTTTCCCTCTGTGATTATGATGAGTCAGCCTTGGCTCAAGTGTCCTGGAGGACATGTAGTGGTCCTTAACTAAACAAATATAGGTGGCCATCTAACCATGATTTTAAGTAAACTTTTGCAATCATATAGATAACCCACCATACAACTTGACATATTCGTTCTTTGGAAAAAATGGAACCTATTTACATTAAGATCAGATTATCAGTTAAAAGCTTTCTGCAGTATAAAGTTGTTCAAGCTTCATTAAGATTTAAAGTTTTAAACTCAGGAAAATGTTTTGGCAGCATGAGGGATTTTTGTTTAAACATATGTTTCAAGTATTAGATCATGATGAAGCATCATCTCTATGTGACCTTCTGAGGGTCATGATGAAGAAAAGACTTGTAGGTTGTTTTGGTAACAAGCATATCGCCAACAATGGCAAAACAGGACAGACTGAACTTATAAACATCACATGAGACCTGTTGCTAGAGATAACATGTTTGCTAAACTTCTCAAAATGAGCTGATACCACAAGTCATCTCATTGTGATCAGCACTAGGACTATTTCCTGCTAAGACTGGCTACCAGGCTGGTATATCATTGCTTGCCCAAAATATTGAACTTACGAAGTGAAGCTATCTTTATTTTGTGTAAATAAGCACAAGTGTTCTCTCCTGGAAGGATAAAAAGGTTGCTACCAAGTGCAAATAATGGAAAATACCAGTATGCTAATGATAAAGACATTTGAAGTTCATCTGTTTTTAAGGAAATCTTATTATTACTTTGGTGAGTGCAAAATGGATACTTTTCAGTCTTTCCAAACAAAATAATGTTTATATTTTGAATTCAGCAAAATTTGGCTTTTGGTATTTAAATAGGTTCTCTTATCATGCTACAGGAAGTATCTTAAATTTTGGAAGTTCAAAAAGCACTAGATTTAAATACTCCATGAAACAGGATAAAAATATGTTCAGGTTTTGCTGTGTGCTGTTCATTGTCTTTTCAGAGATCACTTCATGCTTTGCATATTTTCAAAGGCTAGGGAGAACAGTGCAGAGCCCACTTAATTAGGAGGGCAGGGATAAAAGAAAGTGGAGAAATAAATGCATAAAACTAGCTCAGAGCCCTTGCCTGCATTTCCAGAAGGAAGTAACTTGAATTGGTAATGGTATTTTGGTAGACAATTTGTAAGTATTAAAAATATTCCAGAGATCTTCAGGCTAATTTTCAGTGGACTGTAAAGCCAGATTGTACTGTTATGACCATGTAAGGACCAATGATGAGTCTGTGGGAACAAACATAATTTAGCAAATAAAACAGCAATCATGTTGCAAAAGTTACTCCAGTCACTGAACAGAAAAGGATGAGTATTTTGTATGAAGAAAAGTGTCCCTATTCCTTGCTTTGGAGGCATGGCAGCCTCCTACACTAGAGTAACTGTGCTTCTCAAGCATAGACTCACTGAGGGGCTCTCAGGTGACGCTGTGTTGCTGCAGAGCCCTGGTTTAATAATGGCTCTGTTAGCAGAGAGAAACTCCCACAAAACCAGCACTGGCTTATAGATAAATATTAGAGGGAAACTAACGCAAGTCAAATTGAAGGATCTTTCAAGTTTTTATTTGTATTATGTGCTGCAGGCTCTTGGGATCCTGAGCCATCTTTGGATCAACTTACCTGTCAGTGAAAACCTACTGAAGAAGTAAAGATGAATTTACTTTGCTGAGAAGCAAGATAAAATTAGCTTTGTTCTCTGTGCTGTGTGTCCAGTACCTCAGACACCTCTATGTTAACACAAGTGACACTTTCAATGTGCCTTCCCCTTGGTTTTGTTTCATAATTTGGAGGCTTTCTTAGCAAAAAAAAAAAGTAATTTGTTGTCTAACAAGCAAAAAACGTATTTCACATATTTCAGATGTACAAAGGTGCTACTGAACAAAATTACAAGCTAGACATGAAATTTATCACTGCTTCTGCTGAAATTTATGTCCTTTTTCTAATACAGTGCACAGCAGCTCTCTGCAGTGAGAGCAGAACTGGTTCTGTTATGCAGCAAAGCAAATGAATACTTCGCATGAAGGCTCAGGTCGAAATAGTTGATGGCTTGTTGTGTGCAGAAGCTATTCTGTTACATGATGAGGCAATACTGTAGTGTATAAGTGGGAACCTGTACACATATTCCTATTTATTCTCAAACTTCAACTGGGACATTTTTTAAACTGCTTTTTTTCATGATCAGCATTATTAACATTTCTTATGTTACAAGAGAACCCCCTCTACACACAGAGCAGATGACCTTTTCTAGTAGCATAGGCTGAATAAGTTAAATATTTTAATTAAATTTAAATAATTTCAAGTAAAGAAATGGGACATATTATTTATCTGCAACAAAAAAATTCTAATGACCTTGAGAGAAAATTATGTCCAAGTTTGTATTACTTAATATTTGCTACTTATCAGTATTTTGTTTGTTTGTCTTAGGAGCTGCAAATTGAACCAAAATTTCAAAGAAATATCTTTGAAACAGAGTTAAACAAAAAATGAGATAACTACTTCTATATCACAGAGCAGAACTCCTGGGTACTTTTGGAAATGTCAGTGATAATCTGGGAATTTTCAAATGAACTTTAAAGTGTTGTAAGCAAAATCTTGCCTTCCCTAGGACTTCATGAGTCAGTTTTGATTTCTGTATATATTTCTGCTTGTGAAGAATCATTAAACAAAAAATATTACCAAAATTACTTAGAAAGAACATGGGCTGAATTCATAGGGCTGAATTTGTGTTTAAATCCAAATATGTCATTCTCTTTGACTTGAAATGGGAGGAGAGCAGAATTCAGTCACAATCTGTTGTTGTGTCTTGTGAATATCTCTAGCAATTATATTTTTGTCTCCAATTGTCCTGAGACTATGACAAATGGAAGTATGTGCTGTGAGTTTGCAACCACAGCCAACTGAAGTCTGCCTGCAGTTACTTCTTTTAATTTTCAGTGAAGCAAATAGATTAACACAGAACAAACATTTTGCCTCGTTCTCTTACTTCCCAGTTGCTAGAAATGGTTCATTTAAGAAAAGTATCTGGTTTGAATTGTGTGGCCTTCTAATGATTATCTGCACCATTATGTTGCCAAAATCTTGTTTGGCAAAAGGTATCAAGTTGTCAAGAAACTTGTTTGGCAAGTTTATGGGATTTATGTACTGGTAATGAAATGATAGTGCAATGGTCTTCCGTGTTTCTAAACATCAAATAATTATTTGAATTCCCTTGTCTATGTACAAAGTAGTATTTTCCAAAAAAAAAGCCTCTTCCCTATTAAAAGAATAGGAAAATAGCACCATCATTTTCCCCCTGCAACTAAGAATAATGACTGAGCAGAAGTCTAGGCTTATAGTCCTGGGTTTATATCCAAACTCCTATACGTATTACTCTGAGCCACATGTTAGCACAAAGGACTAGCCAACCACAAATCTTTAAAGTTGTTCCAAATTTATATTGCATATATATGACAATTAAGGTCACACTTATCTGGCTGCTGATATGATTTGAAATCTTTTCTTCTTCCATTTCAGAATTCAAAGAAATGATGCAGTAGTCTTGCAGGAAATCCATTGGGTAGAAAGGCTTCACTGTTTCAGTGACAAATTAAATCCTTGTACATTGTTGTATTAAAAAAAAACATTGCTGCACCTGCAAAAAGGACATTCTTCTCCTGAGGTTCATCTAGTTGACCATATGTCCAAAAATGAGTAAAAATGTTTACAAAGGCAATTGTATGGTTCTTCCAAAGACAGCAGTGTTCAATCTCCATGTTGTTCTCATGGTGCACACATTTTACTAGTTGCTTACTTACAGATGCAAATGCTAGCTTGAATTTGTCAGTCCTTACAAGTATCCATTTCCTTTATTTAATTAAACTTTATGTTCATAAAAGACACTGTATTTGCATTTCAAATCCTATTGTACTACTTAATCCATTTTTTCTGGTCCTAGATTTGCATTTAATTCAGGATTTGAATTATGCTCAACCTCATTTTTCCAAGTAATAGAGTTTATTATGATGCATGTACACAGTACTGCACATAACGAAAATGTGAGAAACAGAAAGCTAAATTGCAAAGCCAACAGTAGAGAAAAAAAAGACTAGCAATTTTGAGTGACTCCATTTTGGAAGACCAATGTGCTTCCAAGGCCTTGTTTGCAAAAAGTGTCACTGAAGTTTCCCACAGTGCCAGGAAAACCTGTCATCATTTCTTACCGATCAGACTAAGCCTGAAAAACACAATCTGTACAGTTACAGAACTGGTGTCAAACTCCTTGACTAATTGAAAAGAGAATTAAAATGTTCCCTTACCAGAAATGTTGTGGCCTTCTTTTCATATTTCCTAGGACTTATGTTCTTTACCTTCAGGAAACACCTCTCAGCTTAATACAGTTCTAATAAACCTTATGAGACCACCTTCTCAATTTATTACATGTATGAGAGATTTTTGCCATTTGGTGTTAAAAATAGGCTTCATAAAGTAGGAAGAGGAAGAAAAAAATCTTCAAAAACTATCTAGAAATTGATTCTTTCATTTAGTGAAAAATTAGACTAAAAAATTAAATGAATGAGCTTGTAAGGTGTTAGACAAGAGGATGTACTTTTAAGAACAAATAAATAACCATCAGATGTGGATCAGTATTTCTGTAAATAAAAATTAACTTCTTATTTCTAGGTACATGGCTTAAGATTGAAGAGAGTTTCTAGCTACCTGTTTCATGCATCACTAAAATGTGAAGGTAAGTAAAACCAACTTAATTACCCATGTATCCTCATTCATTACAAAACATTTATTAGCTAGAGCACAAAATGTGCATATCTCTTCCTTAAAAATAAGTGTTTACTAGTAATTTCTTATTCTCTTCCGCCAGTGCCACAGTGGCTTTGCTAAATCCCAGAATTACAAATAGTAATAAAATTATTTTCTTGTCCCCCCCTTCCCATCCTTCCCATGATTATCTAGTAGATTTAAAGTACTAATCAGACTAAAATATTTTAAGATTACTTTGCATTAGGAATATTCACCCTTGAAAATTATTAATACGAAATAACTCAATTTAAAAAAATAACTTAAAAATAACCTTCCTGACTTGTACTCCAAAGTCAGATCCACAATTCTTGCTGAAATAACTTTTCCATAGATTCAGCCAGTAAACCATACTGAAATGCCATATGATCACCTGTGTCATTGCATGATGCTATCCCAAGAAACGGGGCTTTCTCAAAGTGAGCTTAGTGGATCTCTGCTCTGGGATTTATACAATGCAATAAAAAATGACAAAAAACACAAATGCAAATATATTTTAAAATATAATATTAGCATTGTCAACATGAAAGACTTTATTTACTGCACAGAAAAGAAAATATTCAGAATAGTGTAATTGGTTTCGGGGAATGCACAAAAAAGTTTCAACAACTAACACACAGTGTTTCTTTGCAAAATAGCCCTTTGCATGATGCTGAAGCTGAAATGGTTTTTGCCCACTGGTATCTACATTCTTGTAAAAGAAGGTCATTAGCTTCTGTTGTGAGTGCACCTTTTGGATAACCTGTCATTGTCTTTATACAAGGCAAACAATAAATAAACGTAGTCTGTTAATATAGATTAGAGGTTAAACTGTTATTTATTGTCGCATTTTATGGAGAGATTCTGTAGAGACTGCTATTGACCTTCTATGCCTACAAAATAGAGTCATGGATTTATGCCAGGCAATCCATTTGCAATGAAAAAGAAATTAGACTCCTCCTCAAGAGGTACAGGCATGCATGCAGAAACCGAGGTACAATGATAAATCCTGATGAGGAACAGTTGCTGAATTAAAGTGCATCACAAATTCATGTCATGTTATGTATCTGAGTATATTACATGAGGAAATAATTGAGAAACAACAGCTTTCCTCCTGCAATTTTTGGAAGTCTTCTTTTAAACATTTTTAACGTATATAGCACATTTTCATTTTTTTGAGTTTACGTAGTACAGAAAGCTATATAAGTAAACAAAAAAATTTAACATTCTCTTTCATGTGTTCTTTTAAGTAGAAATAGCTGAAGAAAAATCAACATAACAGCAACACACTTGCTGTAGTTCAGTCACATTAACAGCATGCCCTTACACTGGTTTGTGACAGTACTTCTGCAACACACCCTAAATCAGAACACACCTCAGAAATAGGTCTGCAAGGGGTTGCCATAACCTTGAAACCATGAAAGTACTTCCTGATGGAATATGGCATGGAAGCTTGTGGTTAGACTGAAAAGAAACTCGTTATCTGAACCTTCTAGATTGCTTGTATGTCAGAAATCCAGACTAAGCCTCCCGTAACGCTAAAAATGGAGAGGAGAGAAAGAAAGAGAAGGCCTCATAAAAATGTAATTTTCTCATGTAAAAAGCAGCCACAGCCTTCTGCTTCCTCACCCAATCTGACTGTCAGGCCCAGACCTGACCATATTCTGACCATTTAAAAAGCTTTAAAAGCCATTTCCTTCTGTAGCCCTTCCAGAGTGCTTAGTTGTCACTTCACCTGTCACCACACCACAGTATTGCAGACAGCAATAAATGAACCATAATGCCTCCTTGAAGGAGAAATTATATCCGTCCAAGACATTGCCTTATTTCCTAGCCTTGCATGTCAAGGTGTGTGAAAAAATGCTCAGAGGAGGCAGCAAAGCTGTGTTACAGGCAGCTGGATAACTACTGGTAGTATAGCTCTACATAACAGCAAAAGCGGAGTAGGGAAGGGATTGCTCTACAGCCAAGTATGAGGTAGGATAGAAGTGGTGGCAAAGAAACAGTCTAACATTGCTTCTGCATTATGTCTTTGAAAAGGATTACATGACTGCACTGTTGCCTTGTTGTGCAGAACTAAACAACCTGCAGGACGTTGGTTGGCTGCTCAGACTAACAGAAGTAAGCAGATAGTAATTTTACTTACTGCATCTTCATTGTTTAAAAAGCAAAACAGTTAGAAAGATTAAAATATTTTAAACGCTTGAAGAAGTAAGGTCATGGTTCATTCCCCAGCTGACGTCTGGGCAAATATCTCTGAAGTCTGTTGCATTGAACTACTGGACAGGCACTGATTAGTTTAATATACTCATTTGTTCTTCAGAGTAACCACCAAATTCTCCAATTCATTAAATAAGACACATAGAGAAGTAAGCCATTATCCAATGCTTTCTTACAAATATCTTTACAAAATTATATCAAAACCAGCCAGGAAATGTCATAAGGAAAGGAAGAAATTGCAGGATAGAAATAAGAAAACCACATTTTCCAGAAACTTCTGAAGTTCTCAGGAGGTTGTTTATCTGGAAAAGAGTATTACTTTACAGGAGAGTAGGCTAGATCTGACTGTACTAGCCACTACCCTGGAGATAATATAAGGGAAGAAAAATATGAGATAAGACTGCAGCTCCTCAACAGCATTTTAATGGTATGCTTTTGCTAACAACCTTGTTCTACCTAAAGGTTTGTTGAGTTTGATTTTGTTGACCTCCTTTTCAGCATGTATTCTAATTTGGGAAGAATGTCTATGCATTGACGAGGTTTCAGTAGTCCTATATTTTTGAGATAAATCATACCAAATGTAGTACTGATATTCTGTTGGCAAATGGCTTGTTATGAAATGTCTTGATTTTCATTTTTATAAATGCCTTCTTGGGAAATCTGTAATTTTAATGACCTAAGTTTTTCTTTTTCTCCTCTTATTCTTGGAAAAGACCAAAATCTCCAAAGGAATTCTTTTCATGATAGCACACTGCTTCAGATTTATGCTTACTCTTGTTTTTACAGTCCCCAAAGCAGGATCTGCTGAATATCTCCTAATTTTGTTTATGTTTAACATCTAAAGGATGTGTTACTTCTTTGCATATCACACTTAAACTTTAAATTGAATGTGTCCAAATATTTTCCAATGTCCCCCACAAATCTGTTGACAGTTCATCCTTTATATAGTTCATGCTTTATATATACACCTCTGTTTCTCCCTGAAGGATCCAAGCATTTGTGAATAAGTAAATTCCATCTCATTTTTCAAAAGTATATCTTAATTTAGTCAAACTGCAAGTCCTATACCTGGCAAGATGTTGACTGAGGAATAAATTAAGCAGAAATGCTTTAATGAAAGTGATTGCCTTCATCTAAAAGTGCCAAAAGGGTCAACATTTCTGTGAGCCGTGTATGGTTTTGTGTTTCATATTGAATGGATGAGTTGTACAGTAACATTTGTTTTTGTGTCAAACAGGTGGTGAGGGACGATTAGTGAAACAGTGCCCCATGCTGGGAGTTCTGTGTTGTTGTACCTGGTTATATTGGTTTAGAAAGCTCATGTGGAGAAGAGTTTCTCATTTTAATGAGTTCATTCCTGGAGGGAATATTAAACACATTATTGCTAACAATAAGCAGTGCCTTGCTTATGTCACTGCATTATTTGAGTACTGTGTATGGAAAGAGATGGATAAGATTGGGAATGAAAGGAAACAATGTTTTCAGTGACATTTTGACATCCGCCATTCATAAACATATATGTGAGATCTGTCAAGTGCACATCTGTAAAACTGATCTCAAATGGCAGTATGGGCTTCTGCCTTGTCCATGCCATGGGAATCCAGACTGCTTGGCTCAGCAGCTCCCAGACAAGACCATTTTGTGCCTGCCAACTTGAGATTCAAGAGCTACTGTGAGTTCTTTTCAGCTTGCAAATCATGAACAATAAAGACACTACAGTACAAATGTTTTCTTGAAATAATTAATCGTATTGGTGTTGCATAAGCTGGCAGAGAATCTAGTTTACATGCTGGTAACAGGGAACAAAATAGGAAAAAATCTATATTAATGAACAAAGAGAGCTGACATGATTCTAAGTTTAAGCAAGAAGCAATTTGTTGAGTGAGTAAGTATGCTTATATAGTTCATTTCAGATGGTAGCCATGCTTCAAAGGAAATTTCATTTTGTTGGATGCATTGATGTAAAGAGGTTTGAAAAGTATAATTAATTGACTTCTGCTGTCACAAAAGACAATTCCTATCTCTCATTCTCTTACTTTCTATATTGAGGACACAGAGGGAATAATCACTACCGTGAGCATGCTTTGAAAAATGGAACAAATGGATGGCCTTTCATATAGGAACATAATCCCTGAAAAAAAATAATTTTTTTCCTTGAAATATCTGAAGAAGTTTAGATCCATAAATCAAATTAAGCCCTTCTCTTTCCTGTGTGAGAGTCACAGTGAGTCAGACTGCCATACTTACTGTTTCTGGCCCAAAATCTCATTGGTTGCATAGCTATCCACATCATAGTATTAGAGCAAATAATTTCAGATGCAGTCAAATTAGCATCTAAACAATTCTGTCCCAAGTGCTTCCATTTACTGGTCACACCATTAAGGCTTAGACAAATGAATAGGAACAATGGAATTGCTCGTTCTTAATACATCATATGTCCTGGCACATGTATTCCTGAGTAATGTACATCGTATTTTATGTACACCCACATACACAATGAAAACTCTGTATTTTTCAAACCCAGGCAGATCATTTGAAATATGACCTTAAGACTTGTTCTGCTGTCCATGTTATATCCATATTATAGTTAAATATGGATTTTTTTTCCTCAAATACATTTTATTACTCAGTTATTTCTAATATAGCTCATCCTTTCTTTGACCTCAAATACAGAGTCACATTTTACTGTCAGGTTACCGCTATTACTGCAGTTATTCCGATTGAGTCCTTCTGAAAACAATGAAGTGGGTTGTTACCAGGCTTTAACCAGGTTACTGTTCACATCATGAGCTGTTTGCATTGTCCAAATTTTTTAGCCATCTGACAGGTGTACAGAGCTTTATTTAAACTGATTGTGTGTCACTTGTCCAGCTCCTGTATCCTGTACTGTGTTACTAGTGGCAGTCTAGCTAGGCTCGCAAGCTCTGCAGAGACTAGGTGTGAATGCATCAGTGCCTCATGCTCTTACAGTCAAGCTTCACCCTAGACTGAAGTACATTGGTAGGTGGAAGTGTAAATTTCTTCTGCATCAGCTGGAATAATTTATTTGCTCATTTTCAGGTTATGTATCTGCACCCAAGTAAATTCAAATTTAGGGAGCTTTTTAAACCAAGTTTTGATCTTATGTATTACAAAAGCTCTAGAGCTGTACTGCACAGAATGTTAAAGATGCTGCATTGCTGCCAGTTCTGCTTCCCAGCAGCAAGGAGAGAGGGATTTAATCAGATGAGAGTGCCTGCGCAAAGTGGTAAATCATGCAACACTTTCCAACAGTGGGCAATGCCAGTCTGGTTAGGTACAGTGGACTCTACATCCAAAGCATTAAAAAAACATACATTTTATTGCATCAGCAGTTGCCAACAAATCCTTGCTAATGTGATCAAAGTGTTAATGAACAATGGCATGGAAGTTGCTTCTTGCAGCTTTTTCAAAAAGTGACCAAGGCCGTGCTACCATGCCACTTCTGCAGTAATATTCACCTGCTGATAGACCTTTCTGTCAGAGAAACTTTTAAGAAGCAAGCAGTAAAACAACCTTACATGAATCATCTTGGTGAAGTAAATTCACCTCCTTATTCTGGAATGGCTACGTACTTATATTTCTGAATGTTTTTATGGCACTTTTAGTCTTTTTTTTCCACTGGTATGTTTATCAAAAACAAATACATAACAGTTAGGAGACAGACCTCTTGAGAGTAAATCCAACAAGTAAAAAACCCCAAAACATTGAGTATCAGAGAACTGGTGAATTTTTGCTTCACCAAAGGTTGACTAACAAGAGGGGCTAGGGTTTGTTATATGTACCCAATGCACATTACTCTCATGATATCATGATTGAATTAAGTCAGTGTGCGATTTTACACTTCTAAATTCCTCTTTTTACAGTTTTATATACTTTTCTTAAATATTTACATTGAAAGTTCTTGTTAGAGGAAAAAGCTATAAAAAGCAGCCACTGAAGCAGTATGATCTAGGTGTTGTAAAAAGCTTCAGCAGTAAAATGTCATCATTTTTCTCCAGAAAATAAGTGCTCTCATGTCTTTCAGTGGAGGCCTATTGCTCTCGTTAAGTAATAAGGTGGAGCCAGGAGAGCATGTGGCTAGTGAAAGGAGATTAAAAAGTGATGAGCACAGCACAGTGACACTGAAGTGATCCTATAGTTCAGTGATCAGTTGTTGGTATCTGTCATGCCAAGGTAGCCAAGACCACAACTTCTGATCATATGATAAGGCATAAAAATTAGTATGCAAATTACTGAGGGATATGTACCAGACTAATGTCATTATCTAAGGTGAGCCCTTCTAAGCCATTATACTTATTCCTTCTGCTTTCTTTTTGGATTTTAACACAGATTTTAACTCTTCAGTTGCTGAAATGACACCATACTTTAGCCCCTAGCCAAACTTTTTGTTGCATTCAAATCTTCAGTAACAAAGCTAAGAAGAAAAATCTTATACTTCTGTTTGAATACCGTTTCTGTACTCTTGCGGATTTAGTTCCAGTTCCTCCACTCGTTAGCAGAGCCTGGATTCTGAGTCAGCTCTTTAGAGTCCCTCCAGGTTTCTCTTCTGGTAGGCAAAGCCAGGCTGGAGTCTGGCTCCTGCCCTGTGCCCAGGCCTCCACTTCAAGATAGCAACTAGTTTCTGTAACTTTTCAAGTCAAGAGATTTTGTGCTTCTTGGACCATTTCCTAATTCAACCACAGATGCAGGATGTAGGGCATGCAGAATGCAGTACATTGCAGAATACACTCGTGAAAGAATTGCTGGGGAAACTTAAAATGAGACTAGACACAAAACTGGTAAAATTTATAAAAAGGCAGCATGGCTCTCTCAGGGAGCTGGAAAATCTAATGTGAGGCACAGTAACCTCTGCTGTTCTGTAACACTAACCTGCGGATTCGTTACAATCATGAACAAGGAGCCTGACCAGCAGTGAACAATTCATTATGTAGCTGCCCATTTTTTAACTAATCTCCATTGCAAGAGTGTAAATTCACAAGAAAATATCTTCATGCAATTCAAATGAAATTTACGGGAGGGGTAATGTGAATAAAATATTTAGATACATTTCCTCAGAAAAAAAAGTAAGTATTTGCACAAGTAAAGAAGTTTTCATTTTCATAGGTTTCTTGCTTATTTGGAGTTAGCTCTTATAATTGTCAGCAACAAAAATCCTGCAATATTATGCATAATTGGCAATTAGTGTCAGCATATTCCTACCGTTTCTGTTTTACTTAATTTCAGTATATCTCATTTAACTTTAGAAGGAAATTAATCGTGATTTACATGTCCCAGAGGTGTCAAAAGAGATATTTAGTAGTATTAGGCATGAAGAAATAATCCCACTTTATTTTCATTCCTTCTGCAGACTGTGCAGAAAAATAATGTGAACGGATTAGAACACTGGTGTAATACCTGGCAAGTAATGTTATGTGTAAATACCTGTGAACTCTCAAAAGTTAAACTAACTAATTTATATTAACTTTCTCAAGTGCTTGAGGAATAAAGGAACTAAAATAATCTACTGTCAAATTGGCTTGTAAAGATCCACTGTCAACTGGCCATTTTCATTTTCTTGTTGCATATAGAGCCTAATCTAGTGCTTTGTAAACATATTATTTCTCACCAAACCTCCAATTCTTTGCTGCATGTTTTTGAGAGCCAAGCAGAACAGAGGGTAGCCTTGGACATGTAATCTCAGTCTTTGCAGCCACATCAGGGTGCAAGGATCTGCAGATGTTTGGGGGTAACTGAAGCCATCTGCCTGGTCTCAAACAGGATATTTTGATTGCAAGCATTTAGATAATATGTAGTTCTGCACAGGATCTAGACATTCTGGGTTTTTTTGTATCTGTGATGATGGTAGAAATACAGTGTGTAGGTATTATTTAGTTCTGGATTTGTTGAAACACAAGAAAAACCTTTTATTTATCCTTTTATTCATGTCAGCTGTGTGGTGACTCCAGTATATTCCAGCAGAAAATATTTTTTTGTGAGGTTACTGGAGTCACCACACATCTGACATACTTACAGAAAGCAAAGAGGCAGCTGGTAAGGCTAACATGCTATAACTTGTGCCCAGTGATGACTGGAATCTGTTTCTTACCCTCCTGGAGTGATACAAAGGTCCATCATGCACAGAGAAAGAACAAGGTGAGGGCTCTGTAAGGATGCTGGGATTAACAGGACAAGTATATTGTTGGCTGTTAATAACTCTTGACAGGCTTATTTCACATTCCACTTTGTTAAATGTATATTTTATATTATTTCTTGGTCATACAATTTGCAAATGTTAGGACTGATGGGACTTTATTTAGAGCTAAAGCCAGCTCCTGCATTATTTGTGGGAATAGGAAGCATGTACCATTCCTCTGTGCTGTGATGCTGTTCTAGTCTGTGTCTGTAGCGTGCATCAGCCTGGTAACCAAATTACACGGATCCTTTTTATGATTTATCTAGCTTCCAAACTTCTTGAGAAATGAGCATAATAAAAAAGGATTGTGAAACATTTCTGTGGTTGAATGTCAGTGCTAATATATCAGAAGGCACAGAAATGGGTATTATGTATAACTACAGACATTTTGCTGCATTTACATGTGCCTGATTTGTCATAAAATAATTTCTCTGTGGTTCCAATGAAATCTAATAATGTCATAAGAGATTTCACCCATTTAAGAGTTTACAGGAGAAATTATCAACACTCACATTGGTTCCTGGAACAGTCTTCCAAATTGTCATTTTTGTCTTTTTGAGGGGTTTGGGGTTCTTTCTTTTCCTTATACAGTTTGATGGTACATTTTAAATTCTTTTTATAAGAGAAAAAATAAAAGCAATGGTATATATGTAAAATTAATCTGTACAGGACAGACCCTGAAAAGAAGCACAATTTTAGCATTAATTTTTATTGAATTTCTTAGCTATAAATCAAGTGTGGTGAAGCCATGGGGACAAGGTCCTCACTTCCCATTTTTGGAAACATGATCAGTAATATTACGAAAAGATATATAAGTTTTCAATTTACATTTTAGTTTGTGTAGGAACCTGAAGAGAAGCCTTAACGTTGACATGTAGAAGCATTTGTTAAACAGTATCTGCCTATTAATGTTCATCAGTGGAGTCTGAAATACTGGGAGGGTGATATTATCATAACTTAATTGGCCTGTGAGCCAGACAGGCTTCAGAGATGATAATGAGTCCATTTATCCTTTGCAGGAAGTTGAAGCTTGATTAGACTTTTAAAGACCTCTTTTGTGTCTTATTTCAACTGTTTTTCATGTCGACATCCTTGTAAAACTGAACAATAATATGGCATACTTCATCACTCATGATACATCCAGCAGACAAAACTAAGGTTTTCATCTTAGACCTGCCAGGCCTCGTACATTATGTGTGAAGTTCATTCAGTTGGCACCCACAGCTCAGTAACATTAACATGCAGCAGCCCAGTCTCTCTCTTCTCAATGATCCCAGGTGCCAAATGCAAGAGAGACAGAGGCCATTGTTGTTATTCCTTTTCCACACTCCCTCCTCTGGTGAGCGATGTACATGCAGGTACAACCACCACAGCATGTGATTCAGCTTACAGAGTGGCAGATGTTGGGTCAGAAAAATGGTGACACTTGTATTTTACTGCATTTATACACGTATGTTACATTTCCTTCTCCACTTGTCACATATCCAGTTCCTCTCTCTCTCACGGAAAGTATTTTTTAACATAAATATTGACTTTTACTTCTGTTAGTAAGTTCTGGTTTTATGCTCTGTTTTGCATATTTGTTTTCAAGCTAACAATCGCATCCGTACCTGTCCTAACTCATTTAACACAATGTGCCCATTGTCATACACTGAGAAATCTGAGCCAGGACGTGCAAATGTGGGGAGATGAGATGTTAGTCTTTGATGCCAAGTAATTGCCACAAATGATAACAGCTAATAACTCGTTAACTTATGTCATAGTTATTTCAGAGCAGTCTTGTTCACACTCGAAATACTGTTAAACTCCAGTTGAAATAACTGATTTCACACATTCTCTCTTCTGATAAAAGAATCTGAACAAAATGCTAGTATTTCAGTTTACTTATTTGTTTCAGAAGATAATGCAACTTGGTCCATGTCTGCATGTACAATATGGCAGCTCATCCAGGTAGACACTTGATGATTTTTGTGCAGACACAGACACGGCCTGGATATGTAAATGTGAGATTTTCCACAAGTTAAAGGCAAAAGCTAGAGTCAAAGACTAGCAATTTACAGTTTGCTAGAGTCAGCAGTCCTCTAAGCTTGATACTATTTCCTGAGTTCAATAAAGAAAACAACCTGGATGACAGATTTTGGTTTTTACATGGTAAACACAGGTAAAACACAGAAAAACACATTTGTGTGTGACATGAGACCTGGAAGAATTATTCGTCATCAGCTAGCTTCAGTAAGGGGAGGTCCAGTTTTCTCAACTGCCACTGTAGTCAACAGAAAGGGAAAGGCTTCCTTTTGGGCTATTTTAATAAGCCTGAATTACCTTCTGTCGATGGCACTGTGAGGGATGATCTGGTATCAGTATAGAGAGCGCCTGGTGTGAGTAGCTTCTTTGAGTGTCTTCCTTCCTCTTGCCTACATCCATTCCCCCTAGGATTGCAATATCACCGAGTGGAAAGCTAATGCAATATGGTATTATGGCAGTGGTATTAATTACCCAACATCTATTACATGGTTCTAAATTTTACATTTTAACTAAATCACCAGCCTTTTCAGCCAAGTATATTGCTGCTTTCAATTTACTTTGCATTTTAATTGTGGGAAGGAGGGCCTCTAGTGGCTTCTCATTTGTTGCTCTGTAGTTCTGCCATTACAATTTTCAGAGACTGTAATACTTACTGAGAGTGCATTAGGTGGAATTTGTGACAGAGTTGTATTTATACAGCATGAACACCATTACAAAAATTAAATATTTTGTGGTTTTTAATTCCAGACAGCCAATTTATGAAAAGCCTTAGTTACAGAGAAATGCCGCAGTCAAAGAGATGAGACAGGAATTGTTTCAGGATCTTTTGTTGTGCCTCCTACCTGCCATTTCATGAGTTAATAAAAAAGCCTTCTGATAAAGCAACAAAAGCAATCAAGCATGTAATTTCAAAATAACAATAGAATTTCCCTGAGCAGATTGTTATTCTTTTGCTCTTTTTTCTCATTTCTATACCTCTAATGCTCATAGGATATTTAATTTAGTATATGTATGCAACTTGGCAAATGAAAAGTAATGTAGATCATTACAATAAAAAACACTAATAGAAGCTGTAATATCTACATTGTGTCTCTAACCATTACACTTTATAGTATTAAATGAATTTAACTGAAGAAGGGATAATTTCCAGTGTAGCAAATGATAAACCTGGTTTGCCAATATTAGCATACTCCCTTATTCCTCTCTGCAGTATTTCAGGCAGTAGCCTGTTATTGCAGTGAAAATCTAGGAAGATAAAACCACGGTATAATCAGATATCTGTAAAAACTGAGCTATTAAACAATCAAAAGGTGTTAGCATTTTCCAAAAGGCAATCTGGAATCACTGGTCTCTCAGGATCTGGAGACAATTTCACAGTTCCTTGCTTTATAAACTTACTTTATCCATGTGGATGCGAAAAATCTTACTGAATGGCATTTGGTATGTGAGAGGATGTAGAGAAGCATATGTGAGTGTGCATAAGAGCGAGAAACAGATACAGTTCTGTAGTTTTAGATAGCTGCCTGCTAATGAGCAGAGGTTCACAGTTGCTATGAAGACGTGCATAATTTCAATGTTTTTTTTAATGAATGGAAAAAATATATGATAATATCAGAAATCACTTTTATTGTGAAAGCCAAAAAGCATGAGGAATCCCTGAATGCTTCTTGAAAATCTTCCACCCAACTCCCAGATGTGTCTGGATTTTACTTTATGAAGCCCTGCACGACTAGTTCTTCCAAATTCCATTGGCTCAGACTTTCCATGCCAAGCAAGACTTCTGCTTTCATGAGTACTTCTCCCTTTCCATGATATATGGACCACAAAGAAAGCAAAAAATATTTGTGAATCTCCCAAAGTTCTATTAAGCTTAACTTTTACGATTAATTGCCCAAAGTATCCCACCAGAACCTAACTGATATTTACCATTTATCTCTTCAAAAATTAATCACCTAATTACCTGACTTTACTAAAAAACCGAACAGCACAAATATTATATATGAAAGAGCTGCAGGAAATATGCCTTTATTTTTACATAAAAGATATTTATACCACCTAAGCAGTTTCAGCAGATGAATCTAGTGGTTTTAGTGTTTAGTGTTTTCTTAATGAAGTATTATTAAAACATTCTCAGAAAAGTGTATCATGTGTTATATAGTTCCTTGAAGTTTTCTGGCTGAAAACTCCTCAAGCAAAGGAGTTTCACAGCCCAATATACTAGGTCAGTGTGCTCTTTCTGGCTGGGATAGAGTTAATTTTCTTCTTAGTAGCTAGTATGAGGCTTTGTTTTGGATTTGTGCTGAGAATAATGTTGATAGCACACTGATGTTTTAGTTGTTGACAACCAATGCTCACATTAAGCCTCCAGATTCCAACTTCCTCTGTTATGCTAGTGTGCAGGTGCACAAGAAGCTGGGAGGGAGCAGAGCCAGAGCGACAAACAGATGGCCAGTGGGATATTCCATGTCATCCAGTGTCATACTCAGTCTATAAATGAACTGGCTGGGTTTAAACCACAACAGTACAACATATATATTTTAACTCAGGGTTTACTCCTCCTGGTTCATAAATGTGTATTCAATTGTTCACTTAGCAATCTTTTCTGCTTGTCACTCTTTGCCTCAATTAACTGAATTGTAAACTTTTCAAAACAAAGTCTGGCTTTTGCTTTACTGTTTTGTACCATGATCTGGTCAGGCCATTTTTGTTTGGCCTTCAGCATTTACCAGTTTTCATCCTGTTAAATCATACCTGTTTAAACCTTATTTCATCAGAAATAACTGTCATATGTTGAGGTTGCAAGCTTTTTTGTTTGTGTTGGTTTGGTTTCTATTTTATTTTCCTTGCAATCTAGATTAACATTTTTTAATACTTGAGCAATGTTAAAAAAGCAGTTCCTCTTTTGTTAGAGCTTTTTGTGTGAAAGTTTAATAACATGCACTGAAACTTCAAACTCTCCTCTTAGATCCACTAGGAAATTTTTATGAAAGCTAAAGCTCTCAAAGTGACAGCAAATGGTTGTATTTTCAGTAAAATTTTATTTCCTTATATCTCATCTCCTATGTATTGCAATGTTTGTAAATATTATTTCCTTGAAATGTAGCCTCTATTAAATAATGTTTATTAAGCTACTCACTAAAATTTTGTCTTTGAAGTTAACAAAATTTTCCTACTTCCCATTAGAACAACTTATTTGAAATATTTCTTTGAGATACAACGTGAGATCACAGTCTCTCTCTTTTTACTTCATCTCTGATTATACAGGAAAATAAATGTGGATATTTTTTATTTTGACATCCTCCTGTTCAGTGGTTGTGCATTTAGTTGTTTCATTTTTGCCTGAAATGATATTCAAAGTAATTTTACTGCAGGGGTGAGGAAGGCAGTTCTGTGAAGTGATCTGCACTGTTTTAGTTGCCTGCGGTGCTTGCTGATTCACATCATAATCCTAAATTCATGACCTGAAATATATTTCTAGTCTTCCTGATCTTTTTTCCTCATTAGAGAACTGATTTGGTAGTAACTCTGTCTTTATCTGAGATTCATAAAGGTGGCTGAATAGCTTCACCTTCCATAACTGAAAGTGTTCTCAGAAAGACTCCAGGGAGAAGGCTGTTTCATGTGTAGCATACACAGCCAGAGCAGCCCATGAGTAAAAAGAGTTACAACCAACTTCAGCTGCACGTATCTTTGCACATAAAGCTGTAGGTTTATTTCAGGTAAAGCTGAAGCTGCAGCTCATAAATTGACATGCTGATGTGAAATTGTTAGCAACACTTATGAGAACACTCCTTACATAGAGGTGTAACTTAAATTAATAACTTAAATTATTAATTTCAATTTTTTTCATTTTGAAATACTACCTCACAAAGAAATCCAGAAAGTATTTCATTTAAGTTCCAAGTAAATTTGATTGTAGAGTTAAATATCTCTCACTCTCTTTTTTTCTTCTTAAAAGAAAATGTCTGGTACAATGAGCCTCCTGCACTGTTGGTCATCTTGCTTGTAAGTAACTCATTGATGATTATTTTTAGAAAGGCCTTGCCTTTAAGAACCACTCTGTTTGGTTCATCCCATTAGTTCTGGCAACTCAGTTTATTTTTCATAGTTTGAACCTGATTTTTCTGGTGGTTACAATATTCTATTTTTCTTTCTACAGTTAGTTCACAGAAGAATTTAAGTACGATGTGAGAGATTATTTATAGGGTGTGGAAAAAAAATGTAGAAAGTAGACTTAAATAAAATCTTTAAACAGAGGTCAATGTAGAACTGCCTCTCACGTCTCAAAAAACTCCCCATTACTCAGTAATTCACTTCTCTTGAGGTCAGCTATCTCTTTCCCCTTCCCTACTACCACAGTAGGATGCTACCCCTGTTTTTCCTGGCTGTCTCTACAGTACAGCAGGTGCCTGTTTGTCTTCATTATACCTTCCTCTGCTAACCCCATTCCTGGCAGCCATTTAAGCATTCTTCTTTACAGGTTATTGAAGAAAATAACTTCTGTTTATACTAACACAAATGTTTTCAGGTACTTGCTGGGCTACTGTTTTATTTTTTGTACATATATTTTACATACACTTGTATGTATTTTTTTATATCTAGGAGATACATGAAAATGCCTTGTTGTATATTTTCTTTGTATACGCCCATACTCTGGTATTCTGCCAGGAAAATCACCAGCTTCTGCAAACCACGGAGGATCTTTTCCTTAGAGGAAGGGCACAGCTACCTTGTTTGCAATAGAGTCCTTACAACACCTTAAAAACTGTAAGACTATAGTACAGGAATTAGTGCACATATAAAGTGTTTCCTGCTCTGCACTTCTCATCTTCAGAAAGCCTCACAATCTAAGGAGTGTATCATGTTTTCTCTTTGAATCACAGTTTAGTTATGCCTTAACAGAAAATGCTGTTCTGAGTTGCGACTTA
Source organism: Pterocles gutturalis (assembly GCF_000699245.1). Lineage (NCBI taxonomy): Eukaryota > Metazoa > Chordata > Aves > Pterocliformes > Pteroclidae > Pterocles > Pterocles gutturalis. The sequence continues at coordinate 2,447 of NW_010130426.1, read as the reverse complement.
GCTTCACCTGCAGTCACAAAATGATACATTTAGAACGTTTTATTTTGAAGACTTTTTGTGAAAACACACCCCTGATGGAGAATGGAAGAGTAAGTAAATGGCAGGTGTCTGCCTTCTCTGCCTGTCTGTCCTCTGCAGTCACAAAATGATACATTTAGAACGTTTTATTTTGAAGACTTTTTGTGAAAACACACCCCTGAAAAAGATGGAGAATGGAAGAATAAGTAAATGGCAGGTGTCTGACTTCTCTGCCCGTCTGTCCTCTACTGCACATCCAAGTAATTCCACTCTCCTCTGACATACTGGTAACCCTCCTCCACTGGTGCCAACCAGCAAGTTCAAGGTACAGATGAACACTGAGCAGCAGGAAAAGTGGTTGCAGTAAATTAAATAAAAGTGCTGACAGCCATTCCCCAGCTTGGTGACCCTGGCTTTAAGTACAACAGGGCACACACTGGGAAAAAAATGAACAGTTCCCAACTCCAGGTCATTATTTACCAGTTTTTGTTGATTTCAGCTCAAGTCAGATATGTGCATCTAAGGGCAGCAATCATTGTATTCTATACTGATAGATCAGCATGGCAAAGTGCCTTTCTTGTCTTCCTTGAATTTAGGTTCATTATTTCATCTTTACTCATCATAAATTACTCTATGTGAATTTGAATCAATGATAAAAAGGAACTGACTGCTTATAAATTAGTTGCTGCAACATGCAATGAGCCCTCCACAAGGGCCTCAGAGGACGAGAGGAAATCACCATTCACCACTCCCCTGTTCACCTCAGCCCTCTAGTCTCTGTTTCTTTTTCAGCTCTTGCATCGCTTGTGGTTACTTTTTACCTCCCACTCCTAAAATCACAACACCTACAGGGCTCTCGCAACCTATTGACGTTTCCTGTGCTGGAAGAGGGACACATTGTGGGGCTTTCCTTGCTAGGCGAAGCAGAAAGCAGCGAAGCACACGGGCTGCCTGTGCACGGGGCAGGCACTTCCTCCTGCCTGCTCAGGCTGCTGCCTGTCCCTGGCCAGGGGAGCTGTTGGCAGCGCCCCGGGGGTCAGTGCCTCCCCGGGATGGCCTGCAGTGACCAGCTCGTCCTGCTGCTGGCTGGGAGAAAGCCACGGCGCAGCCAGGCTGAGGCGATGGCAGGTGGAAAGGGCTGTGTTACTGCCTGCCTACACACCCCGCCAGCACCCATGAGGTGCCAGGGGTCCGCCAGGCTGTGGTTTCCTCAGGAACAGCCCTTCTTGCCTTCATGGCAGCAGGGCAGGAGGGGCAAAACCACCCTGTGGTGTCTGGTGTTGTGTGTTCTGCTGCGGGCACCCACTGTGCGTGCTGGGGAAGGGGAGCCACCAGGAGGTCTGGCTGTGCTCTGCCCTGGCCTTCAGGAGTTGATGGGCCATCCCTGCGGCTGCACCGGGAAGTGGGGCCTTGGGCCAGCACCCTGGGAGACATGAGCACCCTCTCAGCAAGCACACCTGCCCATGAAGCAGGAGAGTGCTGTCGCTGGGGCCTGACCCATCGTGAGGCACTGCCCTGGCTGTACCTCAGCCCTTGGGCCTGTCGGCGAGGCACCCACCCCTCTGCACTGCTGCCTGCTCACGGCAGCCTCTGCAACAGGGAGACCCTGCAGCCTGTGGGCTGCCTCCTCGCACGGTGGCCCACCTGGATGTCCTCCTGGGAAGGTGCTTCATCCAGAACAGCACACTTGTCCCACCCGCCAGTCCCCAAAGGGGTTTGTTCTCACCAACAGATATTTCTGTGGGGAGTCAAATAGCGACATGCTCTCTTGGCTGCCCTTTCAGCTTGGAGCAGGGTCTTCATTTCACTGCTCCCTTTCTGAACACACACAGTACCAGGGTGAAATAACCTCTCCTCCCTTTTCTTTTTTTTTTTTTTTTTTTGTCTTTTCAGTGTTGAAGCAGCTTTCCAGTGACATCAAACAATTAAACTGGCCTGAGGGTATCCTAATGTGTTAAGAAGAGCAGAGAGAATGGGGGAAGAAAGAGCCCGAGGATCTGGTATTTAACCTCAGCTCTGTTACTGACCAGCAGACATTCAGCATTTGTCTTTTTGTGCATGTGCTTTAGATTCTCCTTCCATAAATTGATGATAGAAATAAATCGTAATGCCTTTTTAGATCTTTTGTAAAGTTTTAAATTTAAAAAATACAGAATTTTGTTTGAGGATTTTTCATCACTATTATAAATACGTTTAATCACTATTACTAGTTCCATATTTAACTCCTAAAAAATTTCTGAAACACTGTCTCTAAAGGAAAGTAAATATAATCCAAGATTTAAGCAAAAAATATTATTTTCTCAAGAAGAAATAAAACTAAAAGTAGAGCCCTTAGGCTCTACTTCCAAATTACACTAATGAAAACAAGGTCTAGTCATTATCTTTATCAAATGTTGTTATATATTTGATATGAGATATTATTATATATT
>NW_010130425.1:2806-3282 GCF_000699245.1 Pterocles gutturalis | reverse complement strand
TGTGAGCAGGAGATAGATTGGTGGAGCCGTACCCTGCCATCCCTGAGGCAGATGTGCAATGTCTCACTATAACTAGATTAATGGAATACATCTTGCTAATCAAAATGTCACACACATACAGGCAAAATCACACATTATAGATGGGAAAATCTTGGTTTTCCCTTCTTGTTTTGCTTTCTTTGCTTTCTTTTCTTTGTTTTTCTGAGTGACAGCTGATATGTGGTACTTGAATAAAATATTTACTTTCCAGTAATAATTTTTAAGCTTGAGGGATGTTAACTCAAGAATTGATAAACTGGCATTATCCAGTCAGCCCCACGCATTGCGACTGCCTCAGGTAAGAAAAAAAGGAGGGTAACTGTCATAGGTGTTTTGCTCTTGAGTGGAACAGAAGGCTCAATATGTTGACCAGACCCTTTACACATGGAAGTCTGCTGCCTCCCTGGGGCCTGGGTTAGAGATGTCACCAGGAAGCT
>NW_010130425.1:316-1999 GCF_000699245.1 Pterocles gutturalis | reverse complement strand
AAACTGTTGCAAAGAACCAAGAACCATTTACATTGTTATTTAAAAAAACCTCAATATTGTGACATACGTTTGAAACTGCAATCCAGTCACTACTTGAATGGAGACTTAACCAGGCATGGGATATCAGTCAGAACTCTCACTCTGTTTATCAGGAAGATTCAGCCAAGTGGTGGAGTCACCATCCCTGGAGGTGTTCAAGAACCGTGTAGATGTGGTGCTTAGGGACATGGTTTAGTGGGTTAGGTGGTATTAGGTTGATGGCTGGACTTGATGATCCTTGACATCTTTTCCAACCTTAATGATTCTATGTTCCTCTGGAGTCAATGAAAAACAAAGAGGCAACCTGAAATTAAAGGATGTCAAAAACTTGCACTCATACAGATGGCTGAATCCTGTTTCTGTTGCCTATCATTTTGGTAGAAACAGTACTTCTAGTAAAACAAATACCCCAAAATTACTTCAGCCTTCACCTGCCTAGATGTTCTTAAAGAAAATAATGCAGGAATCCACAAATAAATTAGTTTTCTGCAGGTAGCAAAATATTTCCAGTGAAGCAAAGGTACCAGGAGCCCCAAATGTGTGTTTAATATCAAAGATGAATTTTTGGGCCTTCTTCTACCAGCTCACAGAACTGCACTCAGCCTCCATCACCAAACCCATCAGCTATAATTATACAGGGACCATGTTTTCTACTGCAGTATCAGTGACCTTGCCTTTAATTATTCTTCACAGGGGAAGCTTAGCTCAGTCCTCCAAGTACTACAGCGACTCTGAACAAAAATAACCCAAAAGTCCACAACAGGAAACGTTAACAATGGCAGGATTACTGGCCACCATTTCACCGTAAAATAAACGAGCAACTGAGAGGGAGTTCAGGGAAAAGCAGCACCATGATTAGGTAATGGGAGGGACTGACTTATGAGAAAAGATTAAATGAGCTAAGTGATGACGAAAAGGGTGAACAGAACAACTGTCTGCAAATGTTTGAAAGAAGAAACCATCCAGGGCAGGGAGGGATTCTCTAAGCTGCTGCCAGGAGCTAAGAGTAATGGAAAGAAACCAATAAAAAGAAAATTAACGCAGCACTCACCATAATCGTTTCTTTAGCTTAAAAAATAAACCTGCTGCTTTTGTCCATATGGAAACCTTGCTCCTTTGTCCTGTTTTTATTCCTCAGCCTTATTTCCCCAAAGCATGGTGCTAACACTTAAAATTACGTAATGGTGCAATATTGCTGAAATCTTTGAGGCTGGCAGCTCTGAAGGACTGTGAGGGAGTTATGCCAACAACCTCTTCAAGCTCCTGCCAGATTCAGACCCTGGACTGTTGAGGTGCTTCAGAAAGCCTCAAGGCTTCAGCTGAGGAAAGCAGCTCTGCACAGCAAAGCACTGAAGCAAACACTTCAGTCGAACTATGAGCTGAACTCCCACAGCTATAAATCACATCAGTGATTCTCAAATGAGAAACCCGGGTCTGCCCTCAGCAGTCCCTGAAGCAGATGGGTCAGAAAGTACACGGAGTCAGGATTATCCACAGCTACCCATGGCAGACCTTTAGTCCATATCCCAACCCAGTTAATATTTTTGCAGCAAAACAGCTGTGATGCCTCATGTTGTATTTGTTTCCATTAACTCCCCCCCAGAGGGCTTATATATTTGTATTTCTTTATGTTTACATGTTTCT
>NW_010130425.1:0-290 GCF_000699245.1 Pterocles gutturalis | reverse complement strand
AAAAGCCATTAGAGGGCAAGTACCTTCCTCTGATGCAGCATTTGTCCCGTCTCTTCGTTCTGCCAGAGATGTAAATCTTTCTGGGGAATGCTGGACAAAAGTCTCTTCAACTATGTGGTTTCTTTCAGCAGCAGTTTTCAGTCTGCACTCTTTGAATCGCTGGGCCAGAAGTTTGTGTTTCCAATTGTCACTCTTCGGGACACTTTTCTATTGTTAATGCAATCCCAGGCGCTTTACAGCCTGGTCCCTTTATAGTCTTTCCACGGCCCTTCGCGCTGAGGTCGAGGCCT
>NW_010130424.1:0-2186 GCF_000699245.1 Pterocles gutturalis | reverse complement strand
AGTTTTAGTATAATTCATGTGAACCTTGTCTCTCAGTGTTTGGGGAGCTTTTAGTACTTTGGTTCTTTCTGGGGTTTTTAATCTATTTTTTTGCACATACACAATCTAACTTGGACTAATTGGCTTGCCACTGTCCCATACTAGAATTTCTATGCTCATGCTATTTTTCAGACCTTTCCCCTAATAAAGGCTTCAAGGAGGCAGATAATGTGTTGAAAAGAGGCTTTTTTTCCTTTGAGCTTTTTTTTTTTTTTTTCATTTGAGAAGACCCTAGAGAGGTTGTTAGTATCTTACCGGGGAAAAAAAAGAGTCTGAGGAGATGTTTGTGGTGCTAGTCAAACGTAACACTCCTGGAAGAAGAAATTATCCTTGAAAATGCGCGTTTATTATTTGAGACAACTGAGTGGCAAGTACATCTGTGCTGCTGTCTCCCATGTCCATTATTATGTGAATTGTGCTATGTTCATTTGTACCTGGTCTGAATCTTCCTCTTTACGTATAAAAGCATTTACCGTGGTCTGCACTTAGTTTGTCTTTTCCACAGTAATCATGAGAAGGAGTTGATGTGAAAGCGATAATATCCATTCATTCTTGGAAGTGCAGCACACATTGTTTTTCCTGGAGGAAATAAAACCTGCCTCTCCTGAGTTGCAGTGAGTGCTGGTATTGAAGTCCAGAAGGTTTTAATTTCCCTCCTTGTTTTAATTTTCTCTGTTTTTTTCAGCCCAAGCGGTAAAAAGTTCCGAAGCAAGCCCCAGCTAGCATGTTACCTGGGGAGCTCAATGGACCTGAGCACTTTTGACTTCCGCACAGGAAAGATGTTGATTAGTAAAATGAACAAGAACAGACAGAGGATGCGCTATGACTGTTCCAACCAAGCCAAAGTAAGACTGAGAGCGGCAGCGGCAGCTTTCCCCTTCCCACCTGCTGTTGTACGGGCTGCACGGCCTCTCAGAACAGTATCTGTGCCACTCTTGGGTACCCGGGTATCTTGGCTTTGGAATTAATCTAAGGAGGGGGTGCCTTTCAGGCAAAAAGCTGAACAGACAGGAGGATGGCAAGGCCTATTTGTAGAGCAAAATAAAAGAATCTGTGTTTGGCACCCGGTATGTTCGTCAATATATTCATCAACGCCTTGGATGAGGGAATAGAGTGCACCCTCAGCAAGTTTGCTGATGATACGAAACTGGGAGGAGTGGCTGAAGGCTGTGCTTCCACTCAGCTTCCACTAGATAGGCTGGAGATTTGGGCGGGGAAAAATGTAATGCAATTGAACAAGGGCAAGTGTAGATTCTTGCATCTGGGCAAGAACAGATCCAGGTCCCAGGATAAACTGGGTACTGACCTGCTGGAGAGTAGTGTAGGGGAGAGGGACCTGAGAGATGCAGGTCACTTTGTTCTAGTGGGTGAACGCAGCTTTGCGCTCTCCGGTGCTGTCCCTAAGGCAGCTCTGGACAGCCAGGCTCGCTGCCCTTTCTTTTCTGCTTCAGAATCTAAATGACACCCGTGCCACAGAAGTCGCCGAGAGAAGAAAGTGACCCTCACCTTTGGTGACAGCTCGCCTTCAGGAGCCAGGTTTTGGAGGTGTAGCGGTCCCTGCTGCGGTGTGAACGTTCTCCCAGCAGCTAAAAGGAGTTTCTGCAGGGAAGGAGCAGGTGTGGTATCGCGGCATGGTGTCCAGAGCAGAGCACAAATCCCTCTGCGCAGGGGTTGAACTGCAGATGACAGCAAAATATATTGAAAGGATGAGTTGCTGATATTGCCGTTGTTCTATTTTAACCGGGAAATTGGTAGTATTATCGTATCTTTCCCTGCCTGCCTTGACTAGGGTAAAGCAGTAGGATACTTCAGCCCCCCGCAAACTGCCTTCAAACCCCCAAGGCTTTTCTGAAGACAAACACTGAGCTGTTTCTCATTGCCTTTGGAGTTTTGAGTTGTTTTGCCTTTGTCATGAATATTTATTTTTGGCATCTAGGAAACTTTCAATGCAAAGTGAGAGCTGAGACTCTTCTTTGTGTGCATGACTCCCCAGAGCTAAGCAGACTTTAAAAACCCCAAACCCCTGGTTGGAGCCAGTTCACCAGGGTCACTCCCCCCACCGCACCCTCAGTGACACCACGGCTGTGGCAAAGGCACCGGATTCCTGCAGGAACGAAGGCCACGAAGCTCCCGTCTGACTTCCTCGT
>NW_010130423.1:0-25441 GCF_000699245.1 Pterocles gutturalis | reverse complement strand
CCAAACCATTCTATTATTCTATGATTCTAAGTATAAGAGCTTTGCATCAGCCTTGGTTGGCCCTTGTGTGATAACTTATATGTTAACAAACTGTAAACATATATCTTGCCTGGTCAGTTTGACAGCTTTGTACTGAAATGAACCATTCAGTTAGGTGAAAGCAGTAAATGTTAATTATCTAGATTTTTAGCAAGATATTTGACAGTCTCCAATTGCTATTGGAGGGTCCTTACAGCCTGTGCCCACCTTTCTCGAGCCCCCTTGTTCTCAGGCAGGTGACCCACACTAGTTCCATCACTGCCTGCTCTCCATGCTGTTTATCAAACTCAAGCCAGCAGGATGAGGGAAGTCAATTCTACCACTTGTCAGACCACAGCAGGAAGATTAAGTCCACTTTAGTACTCACCACACCAACAAGGATATTAGCAAGTTACAGCAAATGCCCCGGAAGCCCAGGTGAGTCGGCAGACAAAGCACAGGATATATGAGTAAAGGCTGACATAACTGGCTTGAATCATTCTGGAGAAGAAAGGCCAACGGGGTCACATACTGCTCTCTTCAGCTGCATTTCAGCATCCAAAAGAGAGGATACAGACACATTCTTCTCACAGATTCACACTGAAGTCACAAGAAGCATGAAAAGATGCTCAAGTGACATCTGCAACCAATGGATCAGCTGGGCCTACTGATAACATGAGGCAGGTGACTTTATGGCAAAAGACAGGGAAAAGCCCAAGGCCACAAAGGCCTTTTCCCTCAGCTCTTGCTGGAAAGATCTATTCTTGTGTTGCCCAGGTGTCTGCCCAGGTGTCTGTATCTTGTAGCAGAGAGGTTGGGGTGGGGAGGGGGTAAGGATCCAAAAAAGCCTGAGCTTCCTCCGCAATTCAGAGATCGCTAGGTGCTTTGACAGCAGAGCAGTACCTGCGTTGTTAAGACTGAAAGAAAGTGCATATCTTTCTAATGAGCTATACTTAGATGCAAACCCCACAAATACTAATTTTCAAGGACATGGCATGGTAAACCATATCAACCATATACATATAATTTGTAAGATTGGAGCAAATGTAAACCAGCAAAGCAATAGTTTCTTTGGCTGCCCTGTAAAGGGTAAATCTAAGCATTTTTCTATGCAGATAAAGGGAGTTTTTCCCCAGTATTCATAAATTCACACTAAATTTTGATGTCATTTATACTAAGATGGCAGGTCTCCCAAGAATAGCACAAATGAAATGCCAGAGCACTTTAAATGAAAGTTATGTTCTAATATCACAGTGAGTGCCTTTAGATGCAGTAAAACCAAGCTGTAAGCAATTTAATTCAGCTGCCTTAAATAGCTGTAGCAGTCCATCCCAGACAAACTTCAGCATTTGTGAGAACAGTGACCCGAATATTTGTTCTGCTTCTTATTTGTATCAAATTGTATTGCTGTCAGAAATAAAAAGCAGCACTCCATTACCTCATGCATGCTGAACCAAGGGACAGTAGCACAATCTTATTGATAAAGAATTCTCCAGGGTTTGTGATTCTTCTTTAACAGGACACATCTCCAGCAGCACTGGTTTCTACAAAGCATTTGTGTTGTGCTTTTGTATATTATTCTGCACCTGTTACACCAGTCATACATAAAGTAAAATAAGTCTGTTTGATTCAAAGCAACGTCTATTAAAAGATTTTTGCCCGGGCAAAGACTTATACTGTTAGTAATAAGCAGAAGCAGAAGTGAGTGTTATTTCCTCATGTGGATAGCTTTCTGCAAAGTCTGTGCCTTCAGCTAGTCATTGTACACAAAGGCCACAAGATGGTAGTCTTGCCTTGAAAACAATATGCTGAGCCCCGTTTTTCTAAATGAGGTGCTGGCTATCTCCTTTGTGACTGGGACTTTCAGCTCCTATCCTTTTTCTCTGAAATATCTTGCCATGTACAACTAAAATCAAAGCACGTATGGTTTAAGTCCCAGCCCAGTTTTCATCATGCAAACATGATATATTCCCGGGAAATTAAGAAGTAGTAACTTTAAGAAGTTTAGAACACCGGTGCAGCTTACAAATAACACTGAATTTTAGTGGGGTAAGGCTCTTTCCTAATATGAAATTCATTACGGTAATATGGGCCTAGGTCTGATTGTTTCTTGTGACAAAAATAACAGATGGATTATCTGTAACAATCAACTATTTCAGCTTCCACAGTACTAAAAATATGCTAAGCATCAGCAATTTTAAGAATCCAGGACAGGTTTGCAAAGACTTGGTACTATCAAGCACCTAATTACTGGATTCTAATACCAGTTTTACAGTTCCGTAACTTACTGTAGCAGTTGTTAGTTCAAACCGTATTGAGTAGCTAGTTTGTTCTTCATGTGCTTCCACCACTAGGTGATTCAGTTTTATACATGGAAAGGTGGGTTTTAAAGTACATTATTTGTATCAGGTTGCTCAAAGCCTCATCCAGCCTGGCCTTGAACACCTCCAGGGATGGGGCATCTACAACTTCTCTGAGAAACCTGTTCCAGTGTCTCACCACATTCACAGGAAAAAATTTCTTCCTAATATCTAATCTGAATCTACCCTCTTCCAGCTTAAAACCCTTACCCCTTGCCCTATCCCTACACTCACCAATAAAGAGTGCCTCCCAAACTTTAAGTACTTCGAAGGCTGTTAGAAGGTCTCCTTGGAGCCTTCTCTTCTCCAAGCTAAACAACCCTTCCTCATACGGGAGCTGTTACAGCGCTCTGATTGTCCTCAGGGCCCTCCTCTGGACCCACTCCAACAGGTCCATATTTTACCCGTGCTGAGAACTCCAGAACTGGATGCAGTACTGCAGGTGGGGTCTCATGAGAGTGGAGTAGAGGGCGAGAATCACCTCCCTCGACCTGCTGGTCACACTTCTTTTGATGCATGCCAGGATACAGTTGGCTTCCTGGGCTGCAAGTGCACATTGCTGTTCTCATCTACCCACACTTCCAAATCCTTCTCAGGGCTGCTCTCAATCCATTCTCCTCCCAGCCTGTATTTGTGCTTGGGTTTGCCCCAACCCACATTCAGGACCTTGCACTTGGTCTTGTTGGACTTCATGAGGTTTGGTTGGGACCACCTCTCAAGACTGTCCAGGTCCCTCTGGATGAAATCACTTCCCTCCAGCATGTCCACCACACCACACAGCTTGGTGTCGTTTGCAGACTTGCTGAGGGTGCACTCAATCCCACTGCCCATGTCTCCAGCACAGATGTTAAACAACACCGGTCCCAATGCCAGCTCCTGCAGAACTCCACTCATCACTGGTCTCTACTTGGACATTGAGCCACTGACTGCAACTCTTTGAGTGTGCCCATCCAGCCAACTCGTTATCGACTGAGTGGTCCATCCCTCAAATACATGTCTCTCCAATTTAGAGACAAGGATGTCGTGCAGGACAGTGCCAGATGCTTTGCAGAAGTCCAGGTAGATTGTGTCAGTTGCCCTTCCCTTATCCACCAGTGCTGTGACCCCGTCTTAGAAGGCCACCAAATTTGTGGGGCACTATTTGCCCTTGGTGAAGCCATGTTGGTTGTCACCAATGACCTCCTTATTTTCCATGTGCTTTAGCGTAGTTCCCAGGAGGATCTGATCCATGATCTTGCCGGGCACAGAGGTGAGACTGACCAGCCTGTATTTCCCCAGGTCTTCCTTTTTTCCTTTCTTAAAAATGGGGGTTATGTTTCCCCTTTTCCAGTCACTGGGAACTTCCCTGGATTGCCATGACTTCTGAAATATCTTAGTAACATCTGCCAGTTCACTTAGGACCCATCAATGCATCTCATCAGGTCCCACTGACTTGTGCACCTTCAGGTTCCTTAGAGAGTCTAGGACCTGATCTTCTCCTACAGTGTGCAGTTCTTAATTTTCCCGGTCCCTGTCTTTGCCTTCTGTGACATGGGTGGTGTGGCTTGAGCACTTAGGGGTGAAGACTGAGGCAAAAAAAGTCATTGAGTACCTCAGCCTTCTCTATATCACAGAATCACACAGAATCACAGAATGTTAGATATCACTGGTAACCAAGTCTCCTGCTTCCTTCTGGAGAGAGACCACATTTTCCCTAGACTTCCATTTATCACTGACATACCTATAGAAGCTTTTATTGTTGCCCTTGATGTCCCTGGACAGAATTAATTCTATCAGGGCTTTAGCTTTCCTAACCTGATCCCTGGCTGCTTGGACAATTTATCTGTATTCATCCCAGGCTACCTGTCCTTGCCTCCACCCTCTGTAGGCTTCATTTTTTGTGTTTGAGTTTATCCAAGAGCTCCTTGTTCATCCACGCAGGCCTCCTGGCATTTTTGCCTGACTTTCACTTTGGTGGGATGCATCACTCCTGAGCCTGGAGAAGGTGATCCTTGAATATAAACCAGCTTTCTTGGACCCTTCTTCCCTCCAGGGCTTTACCTCATGGGACTCTACCAAGCAGATCCCTGAAGAGGCCAAAGTCTGTACAAATATTAAAAAGCAGAAGAGGCACATCAATACAGTACAAAAAAGAGCTGTTATGTCTGTTTCATAGCTTTGTGAGAAGACAGCTAAACTAGCCTGTAAGAGTGAGGACACACTTCTGTTTTAAGTTCTGACTCCAACTATATCGATAGACTAAAGCTATTCATTATTAACTTACGAAAGCAAAATTAGGCAACATACTGTGCTCCAAAGTTTTTCTCTGACAACTTTGAAGAGACCAGACTGACCACGCCTATACTGCCAGCTCAGAGGGCCAAGAGTCTGATCTTAGCTAAGACTCACACTCTGCAAGTATACTTTGACAGCTTATAGCATCAGAATTAAAGTACCTACATGAGTGTACACAACAGAGGTCACTTTCTATTTCTATTTCTATTGCTTAGCTTGACTGTGGTCCAGACAGTAGAACCTAAAGCATCTGTTCTCTGACATGTAATTTACTTTTCAGAGTAAACCTCTTATATTTTACTGTTGATGTCATTAATACTTCTTTCCTTTTTGTTATGCCTCAGTAGTTCAACTAATAACAGCAATAACTGGTGTTAAGTTTTTACATTCAGCATGGCAAATGTTAAATTGTATGTGTCAACACTGACATTTACATACAACAGTCACAAATAACCTTTGCAAGCAAACTCTTCAAATCAAGGAGAAGAAAACTGAATCTCTGATACCTTAAGTCACACATTATGTAGGTATTCGAGTTACATCAGCAAAAATAAGAGCTCAACATCTCAAAAAGGATGAGAACTATGCAATAGAGAAAAAGAAATATTTTCTCTAATGGCTATGTTTTTTACACAAGTTTAACATGTTCTACTGTCAGATGGCAATGTATCAAACCTTAAACAGAGTTTAGCTAGTACTTGAGCTAAAAATCTGTAAGCTGCTTCAGAAGCTGGTCTCTAATTTCTTTTATTTTTTTCTGTCTTTTTTCACTGAACTATTGATTTCATTATGATTTATGTGGCTATGAGATTAACACATTCTTCTGGATTGGCTGGTTGCCCAAAATTAGTTGTTCTATTTAGTCAGATGTCAGAACTAATTAAAGTATTAAGACCCTCATTGACAAAAAGTCATCTTATTCACATCTCAGATACAATCAAGACTGCTATATATACACAAACTTAAACAGAACAGTCTGCCTTTAGACATCTTCTGTACCTGTTATTTTCTTACTTGGTCAGTTATAGAATCCAGAAGAATTTGACTGGATATATACATTCCCCCTTAACACAGTGGGAGAGTCCGTTTGCTTATCTGCTGAATAAGTGAAATGACTTATACATGTAGGTCTGAAGTGATAGTGAAATATCTTGGTGGCCACACAGTTATTGCAAAGAGATGCCATTAATGTTCAATTGCTTTCCAGTTTTATCACGATTGATATTTTATTGCTTCGAGAATTCTTTGTGAAAAGCATTTTATAAAACAAGCTATATTTTGCTGCTGATAATAATAGTGTCTCTGAAGATAATGCTCTTAGTTCTAATGTTGAAATAGCAGCACTGACTCCACAGTTGTCACCAACACATTTCATTGACAAGAAAGAGATTAATTTCTCAAACTTGATGATGATGTCATGGAGGAAAAGTACAATTTACAACTTTTTACAAATAAATTATGCCTGAACATCTTAACACAGCCACCCTCAAACTTTCTGACTGTGGGAAACAACACTAGACAGATACTATGCTGAAGGCAGTGCAATACCTTTCTTTCCCTGTTGAGCTTCACCACAACAGTTGTAGCCTTTTTGGGGGCACCAGTAACAAAATATTTCATTATCAACACACTTTATGAATCTCATACTCTATTGTCCATGGCTTTACGGTCTTATAAAGCTAATTCAGACTGTAAATTCATCAGAAGAAAAGCTAGATTTTCACATGCCTGTGCAAAGCAGCCAGTATATTGTCAGTATCAGTAGCAATCAAAGAATATTGTAGAGCTTGGTTTAATTTTTTTTTCTTTGGCTTGCTATGACATCTGTATCCTGTTAGTTTCTTTGTCCTTGTGAAACTCACTCACTGTAGGTAATTCCCCACCTTGTAATTTGCTCTTGCACTCCCAAATGGAATTGAGCTTAGAAAGCAATCACATGGTTCAGTCTTAATTTGCTTTACGTACTGTTTCTCTCATCTCCTCCCCCCATGCCATCAAATAAGTAGATAAATAACAAAGTTTTAATAAGTTTCAGCCAACATTTGTTACCTTTTTGGATTCCCACTAGAATGTACTCAACTAACACATGCAACCAGATGTCTGACAACTTGAGGTCAAAAGATCAATTAAGCAGAAGTTACACTTCGGTTTTGATCGCTGTCTCTTGTCTTAGAGAAGCAAAGATACTACAAATGCTTCTATAAATGCAGTAGCTAAGCAAAAATTTTAATAGTCAGAAGATTTCGTAAACCCATATATGTTACAGCAAAACAAAATGAGCTATTTTTTTCCGTTTGCAATGCTGCACACCCAGAGCAGCCATTCTGAAGTCAACAAAATTACTTTGTCTTTACCATCAAACCTAATCCCAAACATTTCACATCCTCTTTCTGACAGCAAAAATCAGCATGATAACAAATCAGAAAAATCATCAATGCAGTTAAGCTGTTCAACACTGAATATTTAAAGTCATATTTGCAGTTTGCCTAGTCCAACATGACTTTACCTAATAAGCCTCTATTCCTGTTTGGGCCTCTGAACTATTTCCATACCAAGAGACAAAAAGTAGAAATGTAGTACATCAACCAATATTCCAGATCTCATAAAAAATTAAGATACAGAAGTCATAAAGTTGCTGAGGCTTTATTGTTTGACAAACTATAAAGAAAACTGAATATATGGGGTTTATAACATAGTGGTTATTTTTATTGGGTCGGGCAGAGGGTAAGTTAATTTTTCCCACAGCAGCCCTCACAGTGCTGTGCTTCGTACTGGTGGCCAGAAAGGTGTTGGTAACACACCAGTGTTTTGGCTACTGCTGAGCAGTGCTCTCACAGCATCAAAGCTGTCTCCCCAACATTTCCCCCCACACACCAGCAGGCTGGGGGTGGGCAAGATCTTGGGAGGGGACATAGCCAGGAGAGCTCACCCAAATTGACAAAAGGGATATCCCATACCATATGAAGTCATCTCAGCAATAAAAGCTAAGAGAAAGGAGGAGAAAGGGGGATCATTCACTATAATGACGTCTGTCTTCTGGAGCAACTTCTATGCATACTAAAGCCCTGCTTCCCAGGAAGTTGCCAGACATCACCTGCTGATGGAAAGTAGAAAATAAATCTTTTGTTTTCCTTTGCTTCCATGCACAGCCTTCTCTTTTGCTTTATTAAACTGCCTTTATCTTGACCCATGAGTTTTCTTCTGTCTTTTCTCCCACCTTTGTCCTCCTGAGAAGGGGAGTGGCAGAACAGCTTGGTGGGCAGCTGGCGTCCAGCCCAGGTTAACTGACCACATTATTATACTCAGCCTTTTACTTTGATAAAGTTGAGAGAAATACTGAAAATCACTGAAAAATATGCCAAATCTGTACTGTGTCCCTGACAACACAGTGTAGTGGAACCTGCACAATAAAGACCGGAAAGACAGTGCAAAAATATATAATGTAATTTGTCTCCTATACTTGAGAAATTTCTGAAACAGTGGTCTTTGAGTCATAGGTCCCCACAAAGAGTATAGAATCATAGGGAAACATGGGTTGGAAAGGATGTCTGGAAGTCATCCAGCCCAACTTCTAACTTCAAGCAAAAGTAACTTCAAGGTCAGACCGTGTTGCTCAGGATTTGTCCGGTTAAGTTCTGAAAAC
Organism: Pterocles gutturalis; assembly: GCF_000699245.1. Classification (NCBI taxonomy): domain Eukaryota; kingdom Metazoa; phylum Chordata; class Aves; order Pterocliformes; family Pteroclidae; genus Pterocles; species Pterocles gutturalis. The sequence goes on along the minus strand of NW_010130423.1, from coordinate 17,146 downwards.
CTCCATTTACGGTAATTCCCTTTTATTGTGGAAATGTTTTTCCTCACATCCATTTAGACTTTTCTTTGCTGCAATTTATGACCGTGCTTTGCATCCTTCCACAATGCACCTCTGAATAGTCTGATTCAGCCTTCTTCATAATCCTTCTTAAGATACTTGAAGACAGCAAAGAGGGCTGTCCTTAGCCTTCTCTCCTCCAAGCTCAACAAATCCAGTTCCCTCAGCCACTATAACCACGAGGTAGGCAGGATTCCCTGCTTTCTCTGACCTCTGAATCTGATTGTAGGCTGAAAACACTGCCTTTGAGATGCTATAGTATCTAATACCTGGCTCTGCACTAACCCGACTTAATGTAATTCAGGGTTTCCATAGAGGTCATGCTTATCATCTCTATATATTTGGCTGATTTAAAGTAGCTGGATCTTCCTTCAGCTTCAAACAAAAGTTGCATCCTGTAGCTCACAGGTTTTTCTCTGCAAACTGGCATGCTGACACTAAGCTTTGGGTTTTATTAATTATTGTCATTTTCTTAATATAGGGAAATACCAGTTCTAATCGGTGTTCTTACTCACAAGTCTTAAAGCAACTGAAGGAAAAAAATAGCTGCTAAGATACTAATTTATAAGAGATCCTAAAGCTCTTAAAAATGTCATTTCTGAGGTGGTGTTTAATATTGTTCAAACAGCTGACCCTGAAGGGAATGCACACTAGAAGTTTCACAAGGAAGACACCAAAATTAGTTTTTTTATAATCTAAGAAGTATTATGATTAGGTTATTCGCTGTATTGCAGCCTTGCTGAAGTGATCCCAACTTTCATCTCAAACTTTCCCTGATCCCAGTGCAGTGAGTTAAAAAAACGCGGATGTATGAATAGGTGTTAGAAAGACAAATCTAAGAAGGAGCTCACTAATGTAGGTCAACAGGTGCCTAAGGGGTCTGAGGGGTACACAGCAGTTTTAAAGCTTCAGGTGACCAAACTAAAGCTTTTACCATAAGAGTGCCAGCTGGGTTCTGTGGTCCCAATGTCCAGGCTTCAGGCACCTATAAATGGACATCAGTTAATTTCTACAGTGTAATACCCACCCTCTGTCTATTGTTTTCTCGCACCTTAACTTATGTGCAGAAGTTTCTATTATGTACGAAGTCCTCACGATGATAGTGCACATTCACTCACATAGCTAAGGTTGTTTAACTCGAAAAGCTTTGTATGTCTGATAAACAAACAAACAAAAAACAAACAAAAAAAAAAAACAAAAAAAACAAAAAAAAAAACAAAAAAACAAACCCCCCAAAATAAGTTAAAAAACCCAACCTCCAAGCTCCAAGTTCTTGCAGAATTGCACTCACCGGCACCCTTTTCTATAAGAGCAACTTAAGTTTGGTGGTGAACTCAGGCATTGAAATCCCACCATTCCCCAAGGTTTTTGTGAAGAAAGAACTAATGGAATTCAAATTAGTAGCGGAAAAAAACCCCAACATTGTAGCCACAACTACATTGGCAACTAATTTAGCTATAGCTCAATCATCAGTGCCAAGACTCAGAGAGTAGAAAATAGAAAATGTATCCATGTCATCTGTGGAAACAGAAATGGAAGAAAAATTAAAATAGTCACACCATCTTAAAAGGCAGAAGTATTATTAACTTGAAAGACTAGATAACTTTAGCTGCTGTGAATGGCAAAATGAAATCTTACAGGGAAAATATATTAAAAAAAGTTAAAATAATGTGTGATGACAGTGAAGAAATACAGCAATAAACTCAACTGCACATTAAATGCCTAAAAAGACCTCAGTTTCCTGTCCTCATTGTTGTCTAAAGTAGTATTTGAAGAAAATTATTTCCCTAAAATCATTAAATACTTTTCTTTGTAACAGTTACGCATAGTCAGAAGATACTGCAAACATATGTATCTTCCTCCTTTATCCCATAATATTTTCTAGCATCTACTGCATGATTTTAAATCTCTAACCTCTTCAGGCTGTGAATTTAGGTAGAGATTGAGGCAGAAAGTAGTTTTGCATACAGCATACCTATGGGACTCCTACACAAGAGACTGCTTTGCAGAGAATATATATATATATTTTATTCTGAGATGTCTCTTGCATTCCTGTGACACTTTAAATGAATGTGTCTTTTTTTATGCACTAATATGACCTAGGGGTAGAAAAACCTTTCCTACTAGACCAAGCTTCTCCTGAATGTCTCTGGGCTCCTGCAGTTTAGGCACACAGCCACTGGATGCCGCTGTTAGCAATGATTTTTTTTTTATATATATAAACATTTGAATGCTTTCTATTTGCTGACCAGCTTTTGGCTTATTTTCTAACATCTCTTCCAAACCCCGTGCTGTTGCCATCTTTATTTTCTTTGTCTTCTATATTCCTCATTAGGTACTTGATCCTGTTTAATAAAACATTGGACATTTGTTGCATGTCCATTATCTCTCAAACCCAGTCTACAGTCCAATAATTGTTATGCTTAGGGACCATGGCTCATGTATGAAGAAATTATGAAAAAGATCCTTACTAGGACATATGTATATTTCCATTCTTTAAATTGTTGAAACACACTACTTTCTCTGCTTTTTTACTGAGATGCTTAAGAAATTCAGTGGAATTTTGGCAGCTAAATATGTCTTAGTCATCAAGATATTTCTCTATATGGAATCAAATAACATTCACATATATTTTCATATCAGAGTAGACTGATTTCCAAAATTGTTGTTTATTATAACAGAAATGGCTTCTCTATAGTTGAACACAGATTTTGCTAGTTAACTTCTGATTAAACAATCAACATTCAGCTAACTAAACTACCCACAATTGCTTGTGGAATACCCAACATGCAGAAATTCCCTCAAAAGTACAGTGCAAATATTAGCAAATTAGCAAATCATATGAAGTTTCAGCCTCTTTAACAAACACTACTGTGGCCTATAAATTATTATGTTCCCTTGGGGGGGTTAGACTTCAACTGTAGCATCATTTACAACACTACTGGGAGTTCTGGGAAAAAAAAAAAAAAAACAACAAACCAACCACCAGGAAAAAAAATCTCACTACTGCAGGAGTACAACTATGTCAACAGAGCCTACAAAATAAACAAAATAAACAGTTGACTTGTATGGGTCATGGAAAATATTTTTCAGAATAAAAAGCCTTTTAAAATTATTGTGTAATGCCTAACTGATCTTAAACTAAAGATACAATGACGAATATGGATAAAAGAAAGAGACAAATGCCCTCTCTAATGAGAATCTAGGCTCCATCAGAGAAAAAAAAATAATTTCCATTCCTACATTTCAGGGGAAATTTTCTGTCCTGTTTCCAGCTGAGACAGAGTTAACTTTCTTCATAGTGGCTAGTAAGAGGCTGTGTTTTGGATTTGTGCTGAGAAGAGGGCTGATAACATACTGATGTTGATAGTTGCTGCCAGGACAGTCAAGGACTTTTCAGCTCCTCTGCTCTGCCAGTGTCTGCAGGTGCAGGAGAAGCTGGGAGGCAGCACAGTCCAATTACTAGCCTAGAATTCAACCTTAGGTGTAGGACTGAGTCACAAATTAGCTAATGGTATATTCCATATTATGCACGCCATGCCCAGTATATAGGTGAGGCTCTGTCCAGAAGTTCTCTCTCTTGCTTTGGGTTGTCTCCCTCTCTCAGGGTCATCTCAGTTTCTCTTACACTCCAGCTCTTATCTCCATTCTGGGATTGCATTTTTGGGACTCTCCCTGCTCTGGTATCATTAGCCAGGAATGGGCTGAGCCTTGGCCACTGGGTAGTGAGCAGTATCACAGTGTATCACTCATTTGTATATTTGCATATATTACTATTATTATCGCTATTATTGTAATTTTCAATATTATTTTAGTTTAGTTATTAAATTGTTCTTATCTCAACCCATGAGTCTCTTTTCCCTTTACCCCTTTAATTCTCTTCCCCGTCCTCAGGTGGAGGGAGGGGGAAGGGTGACTGAGCGGCTGGCTGGTTTTTGTTGCCCACCAGAGCCAAAACTACTATGACATGATCATAGGGTGAAGAGAAACCAGTGTTTTGAAGGACAGTTGGTTAGGCAGGTAATGTAGCTATTTTGTCTAGTTGTGAACTGTAGTGTTCTAAGGAAACTAAGATTAAAAACTATTGGTGTAGGATGGAGCAGCAATAAATACAAGAACAGTGTGTAAATAAATTTGAAAGAGCACGAGACTAGAATGCAAATGAAACTTAATAGGCATTTTTTTTCCTCATTTGCTTTTCTCTCTAGAAAATTTTAGGGTAGAAATGATGTAACTTTGCTAAGGTACCAGTGGCAAGCATACACTAAGTAAAAAAAGAAGACCTGGTGAGAAAATGCTATGGTATCTTATTCTAAAGCACATCACAATTTCTAGGTCAAACTATTCAGACAACCAGGGGCAAAACTCTTACATTTGCAGATATCAGTCTTCACGTAAACTAAAATGAGAAACATGTGAATATGCAAGTGTAACAGTTCCTATATTAATTTGAGATTAACTGCATTCCTTATTAACACTAATAAGTGTTTGTCTTATAAATTGCGCAAGAACTAGGTGAAAGTTAATCAAAGGCTCGCTAAGCATATCCTCCAGTTCACAGAAATACCAGTGAAGAACTTCTGCTTTTTAAATGAAGATTTCAGAGAAAAATTGAAGGTCTGACACAACAGAATCAGAATCTAACCTTAGAGATTCAAAGGATGGTGAATAAACTACAGAAAAGCAGCAAAAGTATTGGCTATACAGTAACACACCTGAATATAGAATTAGATGGATAATACAGCCCCTTTCAGAAGGATTATATTTAGTAGCACTATTTTAAATTTCAGAAAAATTATTTGTTATTGTGCTATAGTCTTACTGTTTTATAAGAGTTACATCACTTGGAAAGTTTAGTATAAATTTCATATAGCTTTTTTTTGACAGCATGAAAGCTGGTGCTAGAAGTTAATAAAAATATTTACTCAGTCTTACAGAGGTATAATCAATAAACTCATTGACAAAACCAGAGATGCTTGCTTTCTCTGTCCAACATCTTCGGCAAATTCAAAAAACAACAATTTCTTTTTTTTTTTTTTTCTGAAAAAAACCTCTTATTTTTTTTTTTAAATCTGTTATTCAGATGTGGACACTTGGTTGCTCTTTTCCTGTAAAGACTAAGTCCACCACAAAGCATAAGGAGACCAGTAGGTTGCACCTAGAATCTGGGAATCAAATAATAACAGATGTGCAGAAAATAAGAACTATTAATATAGACCATATTTATTTGAGCTTTTATTCATGTTTTACTCTTTACAAAATTTCTTTCCTTCATATCATCCTCAGTTAGCTTTTTTGTAAAGAGATATGACTGAACACCTGTTATGCGACAGCACAGACCTTACCTGGGAACAGGGCACAGGACAAAGAAAACACCAAACTTGTAGGGATTTAAAAAATTAAATTTAATTTTTCTTTAGTCACATTAGATGTCTATAATAAACATATTTTCCTCTCCATTTCTAGGCCTACATGCTTATTCTCCAAGGAATCTCACAGTAACATTCTTTGGTCTCCACTTACCTTTGCTCATAGTAACAGGCAATACTGTGTCACTTCAAAAACAGGTTCAGATAATTGAATTAGATCCTGTATCCATTTCAACCATTAACTGATGGACTCATAAAATATTTGCCGACTGAAAATGTTGTTTATTGTTTGGGGTTTTTTCATTTGTATGTGCTACAACAGCTAATTGGTGCCTTTAGCTATGTTCAGCTCTCAAAAGGCCACACACGCCTGACCTCCTATAAATGAGAACACACTCTCAAAACATGGCTAGTCAACCACATTTGAGAAAGCAACTCAGAGGCTTATATCAGGAAGCCTGATTTTTACTTCAGATTTAGTTGGCTTTCTATATGTTGCACAGACTTTTTAGTGATGATGCCACTTTTTTTCACCTATTTTCTGTATTCTGTTATTTTCTACTTGTGCAATTAAGCCACAGATAGAGTAGTTCTCCTATTCTTAATAACCTAAGTTTCTTTACAGAATAATGTGTTATTCAAATTTAGTCACTTTCTTTGTACTAATTTAAATCATATTTCCTAACTACTGTTCCTTCTCGTGGTAACAGATTTGGCTTAATTTCTGTAAATGGAGAACGCATACTCAGAAAAGGGTATACAGACATTATTATTTTTCATCATTCTTTGGTTGTAATTTCCTAGGAGAATTGCTGTTAGGGCCTCACAACAGCGGTATACCTTACAAGAGAAAAAAAAATGACCAGAGGCGTGACAAGCTCAGCCTGGCACAGGAAACATTTCTGTTAGATTTCATAAATTCTTTCCTCATAGCATTTTCCAATCTTATGGTTGAATAGCTCACATTTTAAAAGATATGATCTCATATTGCTTTCTGGTGTGAGAAGGCCATACCCAGGCTATGAATTCCAAAGAGATATTATACAATCGCAACACATCTACAGAGAGATGTATCTCAGAGAGTTTGCTTTGGCATCATTTTCTAGACAAGGACTGACTAATCTGTTGTTCAGTCTGGCCTAACTTGTCTTCATAAACTAGAAGATGGCTCAGATGATTGCCAAATCTTCAGGTCTTATTTGGAGGCAGAACTTGCAGGATTTCTCCACTTGTGGTTTTCAATAGCTGGGTAGACTCTTGACATTTTAGCAGGAGATTAATTCCTCTCGATTTTTTGCTAGAATCTATACAAACTTTACTGGTTTAGTTGTCAAAAGCAGTAATAATCTAAGAATTAACACAGCAGTTCCTCTCTTGACTAGGATCCTGGACATTGTCCAGGTATTCTGAGACCTATTATAAACACTGATGTATTGAATTTCTCAGCTTTTAAGGTTCTTGAGTTTAACAGCTTGTCAAAACGGAACCTTTTAAAACCAATCTCCTCCCTGGTTAGAATAAAAAATATCCCATTATGATAACCGTGAATATTATCTATGTTCCTCCTATAAATAACCAGTAATAGTATTTAGTGCTTTCTTCTTTTTTAGTCTCCTGGACAGGTTTGTCACTATTCCACTTCAGGAACAAAATTATCACTGCCATGATTTCATTTCTTCCAGTGTTTTTCTTCTTGGATATTTAAGTATTTTTAAGCATTTATCTATTTATTTAAATATAATCAGGCAAGTTTAAGTAAATATTTAGTTTCGTTCAGTGATCAATTCAGTTCTGTACATTGGAACCTAATACAGAATTCTCTTGAGCAAGATATGCTTGTGTCAGAAAAATGTTTTCTGTTTAGAAAATCCAAAAAAGCTAAAATACTTGGGACCCTAAGACCTGCAGCACATATCCATTCTTGACTGAAATTTTTAGTAACAACTTTTCTTCCAATGTGTTTGTAGAATCACAGAATCACAGAATGTTTTGGGTTGAAAAGGACCTTAAAGATCATCGAGTTCCACCCCCCTGCCATGGGCAGGGACACCATTGTTATCTCCTTAGCTAATTTAATCACCTGGAAAAAATTCCAAACAATCTTACCTTTTATTTGTTATTTGGAATAAAGGGTCCAAAGTATACTTGTTCTTAAACATCATTTATCCTAAAGAATGTAATATTTCTTGGGTATCATGAAATAAACTCTCTGTTCACTGTTTTTCCTGTATTTGTAAAGACTTTAGAATTCTCTTCGTAGAAATCTTCCCATACAGTACAGTCTTTAGTGCACAAAAAAATACATATGATTATGTTTGAGAGAGCAAGATGAGGCTGCAGAAGATGTATTCTGAGATCAGTAGGAAGGCAGAAAAGATGGTTTGATGGCCTAGCCAAGTTAAATTCTTCCATCTGAAAAAAACAGTTTCTGTGCATGATGAAATATAATATATATTGTATATAATTGCTTAGTGAAGAGGGACAATAAGTGTTTTCAAAAGTTTATCATGATGGTGAGCCAGGATAGAATGAAAGTCTGACCCGAAAGGAGCAGAGTCTGGAAAGTTGTGAACATGCTAGATGAACAGGAACACATTAGGAAAGCTAGAGGGATATCAAACTCATGCTGATGGTACCTCCTGGAGTTGAGCACTCTAGTACACAGCACTACATTAAAAAAAAAAAAAAAAAAAAAAAAAAAAAAAGGCAAGAAAAACAACCGAGAATGGTCTTGGTAGGTGAGGCAAAGCACCACAGCAAAATAAGTGGGCTTGACCAGCTTCCAGAGAAGAGAAGCTCAGGTCACCCTCACGCACTTGTGTAGATACACCCTGACCAATTTCAGCAAACAATGAAAGCTTTTCTGAAGAAAGGCTTTGAGTTTCTACAGATTCACTGCTTCTTAGCACACATTTCCTGTATACCAATGGCCAAAAAAGGAATTTCGACACACGGTGCTTTGAACACTTGATTGGAATGGTTATATGAAATTCATCTGTGTGAAACAGAGTGCATGTTGTGTCTCCAGCTCTTTTCCACAGAATAAGTGGAGAGCTTTCATAAAATGAAGGTTTTTATTGAAGACAACAATTCATTTAACAAAAGATGAAGGTTTCTTAAAGAAAGTGAAAATTTGCTTTTGGTCTTTGTATTGAAAGGAAAATAAGGAAATTATGAGTAAAGTTATGCATAACTATGTTAAATTCATTGCTCAGAAATAGTAATTCAACACAAGTACAGCAGACGAGATAAATAATCGTTTAAAAACCTGAGTAGCAAGTCTATTAACAAAATCACAGAAAGGTGCAGTGGTCTGAAGAGAAGAGAGATATGTACTTATTGTCAAATGCTAAGAGAGAACTGACAGAGACCTCCTTTCAGAAACTAAGCAGTCTTTTGTGTGAAAAAGTGTTCATATTTATACTTCTTATTGCTAGACTGAAATATGAAGAAAGAAAACCTTGTCTGTCAACAATGGGAACTACTTATAATACTTTAGAAAAAGTCATGTTAATAAGAAATAAATTTATATAAAATGGTAACAGGCATGCAAAGGAATAAAATTATGGAGCTGACCTAAATCCAAAGAACATACAATGTATGGTATTCACTTTGAAAAAAATTGTTTCCAGATGTGTCTCTCAAACTGTATCACCCAGCTAAAAATGTATATTTTTATTTTAAAATGTACATAAACCAGTTACAGTTTAATTGCTACATTTACAGCTAACACATTTCTTCAATAGATTGTAAAAATATCCCTGCAAGAAGTATAATTAAACATCCTACCCTTTGTATTTCATTTGTTTCCAAAGCTCTAACAAAATTCTAAAGCTTGAAGAACCTTATGGCATGAAATTTATATCATATGTGAAGCTCTCAGAGGGTTTCCTAGGTATATGCAAACTGAGTTTCAGGAACAATGTAGGCTATATTTCTCAGTATCCTAGCATGAGGCTATCTCATTCAAAATTCTGAGCCTGTGTAAGTCCTCTCAGGTGTCTCTTTTTCCTCCATATGTTTCATAGGACAAGATTATGCAACATAATTTTACTATTTGCAGTTTCCTAAAAGTTTAAAGTGCTACCTATTGTTGGTTCCAGCTTTTCCTTGTCAGGTAGTGACAATTTGAAATGTTTATGAAGCATTTTAGAACTCATCTAGAAACAAACAAAGCTCTCCGTGCATTGAGGTCTTACAAAAGCATTACTACAGCATAGTAGAAGAATACTTATAAACTATGAGTAGAGAAAATTCAGTTAGTAAATTTCTTATTGGTGGATTTTTTTTTTATTTTTTAAATCTTACATTATTGTGTACAGATGGTTCTGTCTCCAGCTACACTGAGGACCAGGAACAGGGAAAAGAAATATTAGAAAAAATCCTAGTTTACTTTCATTAGCCTCTGAAAATTAGCCTGTGATCCAAGAATTAAGGAACGGCTTAAGGCCTTTTCTGCTTTTCACACTACCCCACCAGCAAGTAGGCTGGGGGTGCACAAGAAGCTGGGAGAGGACACAGCTGGGACAGCTGACCCCAACTGACCAAAGAGATATCCCATATCATGTGACATGCTCAGCGATAAAAGCTGGAAGGAAGAAGAAAGAAGGGGGGCATTTGGAGTTGTGGCACTTGTCTTCCCAAGTGACGGAGCCCTACCTTCCTGGAGATGGCTGAATACCTGCTTGCTGATGGGAAGTAGTGAATTAATTCCTTGTTTTGCTTTGCTTGTGTGTGTGGCTTTTGCTTTCCTTATTAAACTGTCTTTATCTCAACTCACAAGTTTTCTCACTTTTACTCTTCCAATTCTCCCACCAGGGGGAAGCGAGGGAGTGGCTGTGTGGGGCTTATTGCTGGTTAGGGTTAAACCACGACAACCTTACAAATTATCTGGATAACTGTTTTGACCACTTCATTCATATTATTTAACCTTTAACACACTTTTTAAGTCACATATATCAAAAGAAGCCTTTCGGGGACGGAAAATAAACCTGTTTGATTCCCAAAGAGCACATGCTCAGATTTTTCTGAAACTCCAGTTCCTTTAAAGTTGTCATTCCATGAGTATAGAATTAGTCCATAAATGTTTCCTGGATTTTTCTTTAATTCTTTAATTTTCTGATGCTCTTCCCTGAATTTGGCTTTAAAAATTTCCCCACTCTCCAGGCAATCCCAAGTGTTGTACAAATGCTCTTCATATATGCTCTTTGTGGAAAACTTCCATACTTTAAACAAGAGAAGGTGTTCATAACAGTGATATCTATCACATAAGGCGTAACGTCTATATTCTGCCTGGAGTTATACCTTCCTTTTTTAAATAGGTGTCTGTGCCTATGCAATCTGGCTGACCTATCTTGCTGTCTCCATCCCTGAGTGAAAGACCAGGCCCTGTCCAGTGTTCCTGTCTACTGATGGACTTCCATCTGCCTCACCAAGGCGTTCTTCTCTTGTTCCCTGGCTGCTGCACTCAAACAGAAGGCTATTGCACCATGCCTGGCTTTGCCTCAGTGACTTGGTCTACTTGTCATCCAGACACTCCAATTCCCTGGCTGGTTTCACACAGTGACCTTGACTTGCTGCTAAAGCCTTAAGGAGTCTTAACAGCAGTCTCTTCAGTTGCTGCAGTGATGTGTTCCTCTATCCACTTGCTAGTGGTAAGCCTAGAAGTAGAATGTCTCGTCAAGTTTTGTACCATAAGATTTGAAAATTATTTTAACCAGTCTATTAAAACCTAAATTTCAACTTGAGGGTCCAGTTTAAACTAGGAAAGTTAGTTTGCCAAGCTATGAGTATTTTAAGTTAAACCAAATCAGGGATTTTCCTTCTTTGATGAAGAAATTTTAAGAAAAGTGACTGCGTTTTTTGGTTTGCCCTTTCAGCAGGTCACCATACTCTACAACATAGGGTAGAATGAGCCAAATTCAAAAATCTCTGGAAGTTCCCTTGTATTAATACTCCTTAGAGCTAGTTCCAAAGGGACACAACATGGAATATCCAGTAAGTTATAGCTGTTATACTACGAAAAGAAGATGGTCTGGGACTGCTTAAGAGCGACAAAGAGTAACATATGATTAATCAGTAATAGTATGTAGGAAAAAGAATAACTTCACACACCTATTTTTCAAGTCTGTCATCATAACCCCTGGACTCAAATTCCCACTTACTTTGTCAACTCTGTCCATTTCAGGTCCTGCTCATTTCATGCAGTATTGAAGCTAGTAGTGTTACATTTGTTCGAACATGGTTAGGATACCCTTTTCCCACTTGCATGTCATAAATAGGTAGATTTGACCAGATAAAAGATGTCAAAAACTTGAAAGATATCCAAAGCCTTCATCCCATATAGTTGTTTGAATGGTATAGTGGAGAAAAACAGTAACTATAATGTTAAATAAATAAATATCTAAAATACTTCCACTGTGATTTCTTTGTATAGAGATCCTGATGTCATTCAGATACTGATTGAGGGCCAAGATTCTCCTGTTTCAGATTCAAAAGCTCAGCTCATCAGGTGTTATCTGATCTCTGTTGATTGCTTGTTGTCTAACCAACACTTATCTCAAATTGCTTGGTGATGTTTTGAGTACTTCAAACAACATTCTACTACTTATTTCTGCTAAGATATAGGATGTCTTTGAAAACTGTGGTGTGGAGATCTCAAAAGGAGATCCCAATGCAGCATACTAGAGCAGGTGGCTGGAAGGTTGCCTGTGAATTGCAAAATCATGGATACCTATTTGCAGATATCCATAGTGTAGCAAAAAGCAGGCATAGCTCCCGACCTTACTTCCTCATTCAGAATTTTATTTTTTTCTTTTAGTTGACAAAATGACTAGTGTTCACAGCAAACAAAGCTCTTGGGATTAAATGAGTTTGCTTGTTTTGTAGGATACGACCTAAGACATGTTGTTTTACCTTCCTATTAATGAAGAGGAATATAGTAAAACAGAAAAAAGTCAGGGTATTATCAGATACTAGAGATGACCAGTGAATACACTGCATGTGTTTGGACAACGCATAGCACATGTATAGCAAATTTCTTAACCTATCCTCATTTCACAAATCAAAAATAAAACTGGAAAGAATAATTTTAGACATATTTTTAATATGGGAGAACTACAAGAACTCACTTCTGACTGTACTGTAACATCTCGTGGAAAAAATACCAATATTGAATACGAAGTTTCTGCACGCAGGAAATTGTAACAGCTCCTGATTAGCTCTCTCAACAGTCAATTACTCTTACACTTATCACAATTTTTTTTAATTTGTCCAATTTCAGTTTCCATCCACTGGATCTTATTTTTAACTTTCTGACAAGTTCAAGTGATGTTATCAAAGCTTTTATTCCTTGAGATAGCTGACAGTTATACCTAAAATGTCTCTCAAAATGGATTGTGCAGCTGAAACCTACAGTATTTTCTAGTTCTCAGATCATTTTCAGGAGTCTATTTTGGTTTAAGAGGTTTTTTTTACAGCTTTTATTGAGTATGGACCAAGTAATACAGAACTGACCATATCACAGAGAGGTAATAAACTGCTGCGGATCCACTGTGGATTATATACTTCAAAGATCATACTGATTTTTCTGGATAGGTAACCCCCACCTTCAAAAGTTAACAGAGTAAACTGTTGCTATTCCTTTTTAAGGAAAAGCATATCAGTTAAACAATTTATTGTATCAGTGAAGTGCATGCATTTAAGGTTAACTGGCCATAAACACTTAGAGCTTTTTCTTCCCCTCAGGGGTTGACTGGTGATGACACCCATGTTTCATTTGGGGATAAACTCATTCTTCTTTTAACTTTAAACAACTTTGTATGAGTTGTAGACCACCCAGGGTTTTACTTTTACACCTACAATTTCTTAGTGATATTCAGATACAAAATTTCCTTGTCTTAAAATGCATTCTTTGACAAGTACCTAGAAAAACCATTTGTTAAAAACAGTTGTTGATTTTGCAATCTGGATAATAATAGCAGATTCCTTTGAAAGTAGGCTGTCATTGACGTGATTTATCAGAAGCATTTTAGTAACTGTCTTTAATTTATCAGTTTATCTCTCATGGTTTTTAAAGTAAAGATGTGAAATCCTTCAGGAAATGCATACAGAACAGCAACTAATAATGTTACCGATAACAAAAAAAGAGATAATTCTAACATTTATTCTGAAGTCTACCCTTTCTCACAGCAGTTTAACTTCTTCTAAACAGTAGAACTAATAAAGACTTACCCTATGAAGAAAAATATTAACTGGAATTAAGTTTAGTTTCGAAAAGATGCTATCAAAGGTCTTACGATAAAAGCTTTTTTTGTTTTATGTAAAAGGCACAGGAATATTAAACAGGTTGATGTGTGTCTTAGAAGGTTGCTGCTACTGAAATGCAATGACATATGTCCTAAAGAGAATTTGTAGTATGTCTGTCTATGCACTTCCCTTTGAAAGCCCCAGTTATGAGTAAGTCTAAATTGTCTTTCAAATATATTTTATTTCCTCTCCTTCATTCTTTGAATAATTTTCTATCATTTCTTCTTCACAGCCTGCATTTTCTTAAAACAAATAAAATACAGTATTTAAATAAGTTAAATAAACTTTATTTTCTTCACCTGTTTTTCTTTATCAGTATTTCATTGGTAAAAAGTGATTCAGTTTCCTCAGCTTTTCATTCACTAATTCTCAACTCTCCTCCTTCCACACTCTTCTTTTGTATTTTCCCTTTGTGTGCATGTAAGTTCATCTGGAGGACAACTGATAGTACTTTGAATGACTCCTATGGCATTTGCAGTGAAATATGTAAAGTCTGGGTATACTAGACTCAGATTATACAGAAGTGTTACAGTACTAGTCTGATTTGAGTACTTCTCCCTGATGTTCAGAACAAGGAAGAGAAGAAGCTGTGACTGGAAATACTCACACGTATTACAATAAAAATGGAGAGGCTGAACAGTTACTTTAACCATATATGACACAATTTCCATTCAAACAATGCCAATCAACTGTTTCGTGTTTTGGGGTTTTTTTTGTTTGTTTTGTTTGTTTCTTTTTTTTTTTTTTTAAAGGAGTTCTGATGCCTGTTATATGTTTCTCTGGTGCAGCTCATTTGTACCAGATCAAAGAAAGGTGCAAGAACAGTTCAGCAGCTTTGATAGGTTGGTAGCCTAGACTAGTAGCTTCCTCCAGAGTAGCCCAGGCAATAGAACAAACAAAATCAGCATAGGACCATTCCATGAATTTTGTTAAGGGGCTGTTGTATCAGCCAGCCACAGCTGAGCCCAGATATATCAGCCAGGTTGCCTAGAAAGTGATAAGAAGACTCACTACCTGAGCCGACAGTAGCTTGGCTCCTTCTGCAGTCTGTCTTCAATTTTATTACTTCCCATTACAACCTCTCTGTGTTTTGAATTATTATGCTTTTGTTTTCTCCAATTTCCCACCTTCTTCCTCTTGGCATCTTGTAGATATGAAAAATTGGAGCTAAATGCACCCAGATCAATAAAATTTAATGCAAAACCTGAATTTCACACCAGGAAATTAATGTTTTTAGGTTGCTTAATGATACAGTCTTCTCCATATAACTACATTAGGATACTTCTCAGGAACTGTGATAAACATGTGTGATCGTGTGCATTGCCCACATCATGTCTTTTGAAGCAGTTTTCTTCTGACATTTGCAAGAACCATGAAGATATTTTGTATCCCTGAGGTACTCTGTCTAAGAGCCAGCTGTGAATCACCCATCTGTTTCCACAAAGGGCAATGACCTACCAAGATTGATGGTGATTTGCAAGTCTTAATACAGTACAACACTAAAAAAATGGAGTTGCACACTGATCTGATGGCATGTCAGCTAGAAATACAACATCCACAAACACTCATTTTACATAGCCTACTAGTACACTTGTAAGGCAAAGACTTTGACTAAGAGTTGTTATGAATTACATTTACTGAAGAGCTGGAATAAAAGTCAAAGATGAACTTTTGCACTTAAAGAAATTACATACAAATGCAGCCAAGGTATACTGCAGAAATTGGTAAAAATTTGCTAAATTAGAAATAAAAATGCATGCAAGCCTATGCAATCTATGCCTCTTTTCCTACAAATCATGCAAATTCCTATTATGGGATGAAAAAATTGTTTTTAGAGAAGTGTCTTATTTTTCATGCTATGAGCTTTACTTTGAATTCTTCCACCTGCTGTATTTTGATAGTATGCACAGGAGTTTTAGTAGCTACAACATGCCAAACTGAGCATAAGCCACCGACATCAATACGGTAGTATGGTATAGACATAGCAAGACAGTATAGCTATTAGTTCAAAGTATTATCTAAATCAAAACCAACTCTACTAGCATTGTGTCAGAATATTTGTAAGCAATTCAGCTTAAAAAGTCATGCCACAAATAATTAGGAGGACTCGGACAGGGGTTTAAAGGGTATGAAGCTGCTGTAGTCCTTCTATTAAAAAAAAAAATTGTTTCACTCTCACATTTGCATTCTGCACCCCGCCTCCCCCAGGAAAAAAAAAAAAAAAAAAAAGTATATTTTTGTCTTGAGATGTGAAGAGTGCTGGAATCTCTTCAGAGCATTTTTAACCCTTATGTAGCACAGCACACAGCTAAAAGGGGATGTCTTATATACCAATGACATATTTGTCTGCCAAGTAGAAGGGAACTGAGACTGTGGTGATGGGGTGATGTGAGGTAGTTTAAATCACTGCCTCCTGGGGAGAGGCAACTTGTTCTTCACAGATGCTGAACTGGCAATGGTTTCTACCTCCTTTTTTAACATAATTTTTGCCTAGTTCAATGTGGAAAAAAAAGATTCCTTGAGCTGAATAAAAGTAGGATTTACCACACAGTGAACAGATTAATAGTAATTAATTAATAATTAATAGTAGGATTCTAGTGCAATTGCTAAGTTTTTGCAGATTCAGATGTCACACCTCTAATGTGTGACACACCTGTAATGTTATTGTGCAGTCCTGGAATCTGAAATTCTATGCCTCTAGCACATCAGACTTCTCTTCTCTTTGTAAAATAAACTAACAGTACAACATCCACAAGAGATTATGATCTAATTTGTGGTTGATATCACTGGTTCTATACAAACTTAAACAAGCCCAGCCACTTCTGAAGGTTATGGGGAGATCAGAGCAAGGCATAGGTAGTTTTTATATATTTTTGTTTTGTCTGAATATATATATTACAACATACATAAAAATAGGTTTATTTGTATTTCAAGGACTCTCTAATGAAATGAGCCAAGGGATTTCCACACTTACTTTTTTTGTGATTTATGCCAATCCTATTTAATTGCTTCAATATTGAGTTACTGTCCTGGGTTAAGCAGAGACAGAGTTAACTTTCTTCATAATAGAAGAGGCTGTGTTTTGGATTTGTGCTCAGAAGAAAGCTGATAATAAGCGATGCCTGTGCTGCTGCCAAGGTCGGCAGATCAGGGAGGCTGGGAGGAAGCACAGCTGGTTGATAGCCTAGGATTTGATCTTAGGTTCAGGACTGAGACCCAGAGTGGCCAATAATCTATTCCGTAACATACACGTCATGCCCAGTATATAGGTGAGGACCCTCCAGAAGATCAGCCCTTTTGTTCTGGGTCCCTTTCATTTCCGGATAGCTCTTGGCTCCGGATCATCTCATTCCAGGTGGTCACTCTCTCCAAGGCCTTTGCCCCCCCACGCCAGTCAGCTCTCGGTCTGGAAC
>NW_010130422.1:33395-43663 GCF_000699245.1 Pterocles gutturalis | reverse complement strand
GCTTTAGGAGGCTAAAGTCACCCATGGGGAATAAATAAATAAATAAATAAAAGATACTTCCAAGTCTTAAAATCACAACAAGTAAGCAAAATAGCACATTTGGAGAGACTTAGAGTACTGTTACTGTACCAAATTAGCTCCCCATGGTTGTCAAGAAAGCATCTTTGGGGGGGGTAGCATCCTAAGCATGGGTAGGATCAAAGACACCTTTGTAATAACCATCATCATCATCGTGTAAGGGAGCCCCTAGTTACACATCGTTCAATGGCAGATGAAATTAATGTATTTTTCAGATGCTGATGGAAGGTTGTCATGCCCACACTTCCATAGCTGCAGTCCCAGCCGTGCGTCCTACCAGCAAGGTTGGAGGAACGAGGGGAAGGGTGGGAGCGGCACCCACGAGGACAATTTCACATTTCTTTCAGCTTCAGAATCGAAACCTTCTCAGCCCTCCACTGACCACACACATGTGCTCTCACTGCAAGGCAGAGGGGATTTGGGACTCCACAGCTTCCAAAGATTAGCCTCTCTGCCAGTGGTTCATCCTTTCTGCTGTGGAAGGGCTGTTGCAAATCCACCCCATGTCCAGGCGGTGTCCAGCTCCAGTGGTTCCAGTGTAAAAAGTGTCTTAAGGAAGAAATAGTTCTCCACTTCCTCTCCCAGACTGCTCTGTGAAAGATACTGCTTTCCTGGCCAGTGGTATCCAGCACTGACTGCACCAAAATGGCAGGAAGTCAGGAGTCAGACTCAGCCAGTCCACAGGGCTACCTGAAGAATATTTAGATGATGTTTGCTAATTGTTTTAACATTACCATTCCTTGTTAAGATGCTGAAAACTGAACTACGTCCAAGTCTATGCTCAGGGCTTCTTAAGGCTTTTTTCACAAAGAAACATGCAGAGCATTATTTCTCCTTCCTTGAGCATATCAACCATACCACTTCTGACAAATCATGGAAGAATCCAGAATAGGTTTGGTGGCTCAGACTAATGACAGCAGAATTTTGATGCACATTTTGTACTTGCTTGGTCCACAGTTGTGCCAGAGCTGCCAGGATGTGGCTTCTCATATGTTTAGGGAATGTTAAACATGAGGATTTTAGTACATTTCATATTTTTCTCCTTTTGAAACATTTTTAGCAACACACAAAGAGACCCCAATGAAAGCAAAGTCAATGGAAGGATATCTCAGATGAGGCTCTTTTAAGTCATCTTGTACAATGTAATAGTCACCAAGACATCCCTCAACATGTAATGGAAGATGAATCGAAAGTAATTAATATGTGTTCCTTTGTTTTCCATTCATCAGACACAGAAGTTCGTGACACAGGTCACATGAAGCAGTTATATCACTACAATAACATCCTTTCTGTACTACAGAGCGCACATTCCTAAGATCACTAATCATTAGTGGTATTTGTTGTGTACTGGAAAAATCGGTCCTTGAATAATTTGTGGCTTAGTAGTGCTGTGCATTAACAGGAGCATCTGAACATCCTACACATAAATCAATAACAGTCCCTGGTGGACCTGATAGAGGTTTCCTCCTGCGTTATTTTCTGTTGTGAAGGCTGTGGGGGGTGTTTTGTTAGCTTTATTTGACTGTTCTAATAGGTTTTATTTGTTCATGTAAAAAGGATATTTGGATCTATGAGAGGGTTGATTTCTAAAAGGGGTGTGAAAACTTGCAGAATTCCTAAAAGCAGCCAGAGGCTGTATTTGCTTAATCTGTCTTGGAAGTTTGTCCCTAAGCCACATTCCATGACCACAAATGGTTTATGTGGAGCCCTGGGTTACATATTTTGCAAAGGGAACACCATCCTGACAGAAGCGGTGACAAACTATGAAAGGTTAGACACCCTAAAAGCCTTAAAGATTTATGGAACCTACAGAGCCAAAGAATTAGGAATATGGTTCCATTAGCAATGCAACTGTTTGGACGGCTTGTCTTAATACATGCTTTTTACGCAACAAAAAAATCTGAAGAATTAGATAAATCCAGATGGTCTCACTGCCTTTCAGAATCTTCCTTCTTCTAAGACGATTTCAGCACAAAATGAGTTTAAGTAGACCAGCTGCAGAGTACTGCACATTTCTGTCCGTGAGAGTTCCCAGGCATCTCCTCTGGGGGAAACAGAACTCTATAATATAAAAACCCCGTTTGTGACTTAGAACTGTCCCTGTCATCAAATCAGATACAGAATTAAAATATTGTGGGAAGCAAATACAAATATGGTATCATACAATACCAATATCATAAGGCAAGTTGCCAACACATCTTAACAAATCAGCAGAAATTTTTTCTTCAAGATAGTAAGACAGAAGATCAAACCAACTGCTGATAGAAGAACTCTTAGCCAACTAAGCATTTCTCTAATGTTTCCTTCCCATTACACTACAAGTAATGTCTAGAGGTAAATGAAACGATCATGTCCATCTGGTTCTCTCGTTTCCCTTGAGAGGCTTCTGGTGCACAGGGCTTCTTTCCCACCATGGCTCTCTAGCTTTTACATTCTTTTATTACATTTCGAAAGCTGAATTCAGCTGGAGGGCAGGGCTGCTATTCAGAGGGAGTTCCACAGTCTGGAGACACAGGCTGATGAGAACTTTCTGGCATCCAACAAGAGCAATGGCAAGGTCTTGCATCTGGGAAAGAACAGCCCTGTGCAACAACACAGGCTGGGGGCTGTTTGGAAGCAACTCTGCAGAAAGGGCCTGGGCGTCCTAGAGAACAATTTGAATACAAGTCAGCAGTGTGCTCTCGCAGCAAAGGTGGCCAACAGTGTCTTGAGCTGTATTAACAGGAGAGCCCGGGAAGTGATCTTTCATAAGACTTAATCCGAGTACTGTGTCCAGTTTTGGGGTCCCTCCAGTACAAGAACAATATTGATGTAGGGAGAGAGTCAATCATAAAGCATCCAAAATGGTCAGGGGCTGGAGAACATGGTGCATATGAAGAAGCTGAGAGAGCTAGACATCTTCAGCTTGAAGAAGAGAATGCTAAGAGTAGACTTTGTTGCTGCCTACAACTAGCTGACTGCAGGACAGAACTGAAAGATGGAACTAGCCTCTTGTCATGGTTTAGGCCCAGGTGGCAATTAAGCACCACGTGGCTGCTCGCTCACTCTTCCCCTCACCTGGTGGGATGGGGAGGAGAATCGGAAGAAGAAAAAAGGTAAAACCTCATGGTTCGAGACAAGGACAGGGAGGGATCACTCACCAGTTATGGTCACTGGCAAAACAGACTCAACTGAGGGAAAAATCAGTTTAATTGGTTACCAATCAAATCAGAGTAGAATAATAAGAAACAAACCCAAATCCTGAAAACACTTTCGCCCCACCCCTCCCTTCTTCCTGGCCTCTTCTTCACTCCCGATGTCTCTACCTCCTCCCCCCGAGCAGCACAGGGGGATGGGGAATGGGGGTTGCAGTCAGTCCATCACATGTTGTCTCTGCTGTTCCTTCCTCCTCAGAGGGAGGGCTCCTCACACTCTTCCCCTGCTCCAGCGTGGGATCCTTCCCACGGGAGACAGTCCTCCACAAACTTCTCCAATACGAATCCTTCCCATGGGCTGCAGTTCTTCGCGACCTGCTCCAAAGTGGGTCCCTCCCACGAGGTGCAGTCCTTCAGGCACAGACTGCTCCTCAAGGGCTTCCCATAGGGTCACGGCCTCCTTCAGCACAGCCACCTGCTCTGGCCTGGAGTCCTGCACAGGCTGCAGGGGGGTCTTTGCTCCACCGTTACCCTCCCTGTTACCCTCCTTGGCAGCAGGGGCACAGCTGCTGTCTCCCCACGGGCTGCAGGGAAATCTCTGCTCCAGTGCCCCTCCTCCCCCTCCTTTCCTCACTGACCTTGGTGTCTGTGCAGTTGTTTTTCTCACATCCCACTCCTCTCTCCACTGCAGGTTTGCCACAGGTTTTTCCCCTCTTAACTGTGTGTTATCACAGAGGCAGATCCACCATTGCTGGTGGGCTCAGCCTTGGCCAGAGGCAGGTCTGACTTGGAGCTGGGGAAGCTTCTAGCAGCTTCTCACAGGAGCCACCCCTGTAGCCCCTCCTCTGCTACCAGAACCCCACTGCACAGACCCAATACGCCTCTTCTCAGAGGCGCATGGTGATAGCACAAGAGGCAACATGGTCCCATTCCATATGCCAGCTAAAAGGGGGGAAAAATACCATGAGGGTGGTCACACACTGGAAGAGTTTGCCCGGAGAAGTTGTAGAATCTCTGTCTTTGGACATGTTCAGGACTCCCCTGGCCATGGCCCTGATCAACGTGATCTGATTATAGATCTGTTTTGAGCAGAGAGTTGAACTAGATAACCCCTGAAGGTCCCTTCCAACCTGGATGATGATTGTGTGATTCTAAAGCACCAGATAACGTACCATGGAGGAGAGTCCTGCACTCACAGGGGATGTTCTAAATGAGGAAAAGAGATTTTCAACTTTCCAGTTTTTGTAGTTACTTACCCACATTCTCTAATTTATATAAGAATTTATTCTGAGAAGGCTGATTCTTCTGCACCTGAAGAAAAGGAATAATGTATTTAAAGCAGTCAAATTATTGATTTGTTTCATTATATTAACACATTAGATCTTTGCTAGCACCTCTATTGTCTTATCCCTTAAATCTTTAAATGTCAATTATGCACTAGATTTTTTCTGTGACAGTAAATACAAAGGCCCACCCACCCAGCTAATAGAACTGATGTGTGTGCATCCAAGGGCCATATGTATCCTTTTTGATGTCAGCAGAGACCTGAAGGTTATTACTAGCACTGTTCCCAGATGATCACTTGTGAGCAAGTCCAGATCTGTACTCAGGTTCACAGTTTCTCTCTGGTATCCACTAAATTATGAAATCACTTTACTTCTTTCTCCAGAAAACAAATTCCACTGTTTGTGATGGAATTTCAGACAAAATAATTATGCTGTCTGCTTAATGAGCATATTCTTAGGGTTGTTTAAATTACAGCTACAGTGGCAGTATAGTCAAATTTGGCTGATAAATTTAGACGTGTTAGCACCAGAAAAACAAGAGGCAAATGCCTCACTATTGTACATTAACTTTGTGGAAGTGCTTTCTATGAAGTCCAGTATGTAGGTTAGATCTTGCAATCTGCCGAGACATCATAAATACGCAAATAATTTTAAGCATATAATACTCAAAACTAAACTAAATTGCAGAATTTTCTTCAGCCAAAATGTTTTCTAGCATTTACAAGAGTTTAACAAGAGTAAAGTTAATTCAAGAGTGAGGAACCCGAATAAAGTCTTCTGCTCTTATTTAGTTCCTCCTAGTATTCTTCTGAAGCTGTGAATCCTGTGTGATTAAACACTCCTGGACACAATGAACCATCCAGTAGATATATGGAAAATGCAAACTTCTTTACTACAATGGAGGGATGTCTCGGTGCTACTCTAAAAAGATCATTTAATGTTAAAGGAAATCTTGAACTTCCGTGTTCATTAGGTAAGTAGCCCTTTTACCTGGGAGTGGATAGATCCAGTGTCTTGCCCATGAATGGCTGGACCTAGCTCAGCAGGCGGGTTTGACGCATGCTGTGGAAAAAACTTGTCATCTCTAAAACTGTCCAGGCTTCATAGTATGTAAAGGGACTATTCATTGAAATACAGCTTTATAATTTAACAGCTACAACAAGACTGGAACAAACCCCCGCCCATGTCTTTTTATTTTTAATTGTTAAACTATTTGAATTAAAACAGAAACTGTTATTGAAAAAGTTATTGTTCTCCTTTGCCATAAATCTGCTTTTTGGAAAACACATTTTAATAAATGGTTCCACAGTATTCTAAATGAAATATCCAAAGCAAACCCATGAAAAATTGTGAGTAATTTAAGCTGTCATGAGTTCTACTGAATGGACACATCTCTGGAGCTTCAGGAGTTTACATGATACTTCAAATGTTACTTTATTAACTGTCGTTACTACTAACCTACAGCCAAAGCGAATTTTTGGTGCCTGATCTTGCAAACAGAATCCTGCAGTATGCTCTGGGGCATTAGTTAAATGTGTGGCACTAAAAGACTGCAGGACCTAGGCCTTAGGATCTGGCTTTTGTTGCTCTTGGCTACTCATTTGCATCTCATTTGGGATCCCTAGTTTTTGTTATAGCTTTCAGTAAAAACCCTTCTGCTCCTCTCTTTAATTTTTTTTTACTATTTTAATTGCCTATTATGCTGATTTTTTTAAGAATAACAACAAAGCCCCAGTTGCAGAATGAATTTGATTTCATCCTTTTAGACAGGAAAATGGGTATTGACCGTATATTATTCAAACCAATGGATGTAATTAATCTCATCCTCAGAAACACATTTACAAAACCACCATGATATATTTACCTAAGATTAATCTTTAATTCACTTCAGATAGGAGCCTCATGATTGTCCATAAAGCACATTTATTTGACACTCCAGAGTTATTTGGTTACTGATTGGTTCATGTTTTCAAAAGAGAATAAACCCTTAACATTTTATTCTGGGTTATTTTGGTAAGAAACATCTGTTAATTTTACTGTGCCTAAAGTAATTATCAGGGCAAAATGGTAGCATAAATTCTAAGAACAGTTTTCTGTTACATTTTTACTGCATTGTATATGTGAAAATATTCAGGGATGCTTGGGAAAAAAAAATAAGCTATTTTTTGCTTATTTAAGCATGGTAACATAGAGAAGGAAAATATTCGGGAGGATCTCATACTGTCTTCTGCCCTTGAATGAGTTCATGTTTATTGGATCAATGCCCAGTCCTACTAAGATCCTTCAAGCAAAAACAATTAGAAAAATGTTAGACAAATTGTGTCTTGTAACTATGGGTTTGGTACTCTTAAATAAAATCAGTATTTTGAAGTACTAAGTAGTCTAAATTCCCTGGATGCAGTGAATCCTATGGTTCAGTGAAAGCTGAAGGAAGAGACTATGATCACTATAGGATTAATTCAGTACATAGGCACAGGCAGGATTTTAATCGTGGATTTGGGTTCTGTGGGAATGAAGAGCACATTTGAACTTAGTCTGAAGTCTGTAGCTATTTTGCCAAATCAGTAACCAAAAGTCTGCTGCTTCCGTTATTTCCATACATTTTTCTATAGTTAATGTATTGTTCTCCACATTCTTTTCAATATTTTACATTTTTGTCAGGACTTTAGTTTCCTTCTGTAGCTTTGTTTCTTTTATGCAAACCCCAGGTAGAAACAACTTTTCATGACCTTTGCACCTCCTCCAAATTCTGTATCTTGCCTATATTGTTCTAGTCCTCTTCTCTGCCTGCATCCTTACTCGTTGCCTCTGCATTACTTTAGTCGCTGTACGAGGTTAAACCGTAATTTGATTTTACACTGATTCCTGCTTCCAATCTCATTGACCAATGGTAACTAGAAAAATTTGAGATGTCTGGCTCTTCAAAAGATGCAGCTCTTAGACACATGCTTGAGGAGAACAGATCACATTGATGAAATTTGGAAAATAACTAAGAGCACCCTTTCTTTCACCCTCACGTAGGTGAAAGAGAGGAGTTAAGTGTCAAATGTTTCAGGCCTTTATATCCAACCTAAAGAAAATACTATGTGTATATGTCACTGTCAGAGAACAACATAATGTTTAGTTGTCATATATTTGTGCCTAATGCTGTCTACAGGGGACTCTCAGATGTAAACAGAAATTTGAGGTGAGACTACAATGCTACAATCTGGGACCTGTGAAGACAATGTCTGGAAGCTAAGATATAAAAAGAAGAACTTCAAGCAAGATTTTCTGTTTCAGAAATAGAGGCATTCTTCTGTTTTTGCAAATGAGAATAGTAATCTCCTTAGCAAATAAATTTAGTTTCTTCAAGAGTTTATATTTGCCTGCTCTTAAAATTGTGAATCAGAGCATGAACATATTGGTATCATCTTTGTCTCTTCCAGATAAAGAATTTGGAGAGCAGCCTAATTCTTTTTGTCTGATTGGTTGTAGTCCCACCAGAGCAAACTGAGCTGAGCTGAGCTGCAACCACTTCAGTACTGTGATGAGTAAAATAATTTGTAGCGAAAAGAGGAGAATCAAAATGTGAAAATAGATTGTAGAAGCATGAGATCAATGATAAAAAGCTGGTTATATCTTTTGTACAAATTTAAGTAATATGTTGATGATGGACAGCCCTAACTGATGCTGATGAAATACAGAGCTAGAACTGCAGGCAAAAATGATTCAGCTTCAAGAAAATTGGTGTAGCATTTAACTAAAATAGCAGAGAAATATAATTTTAAATGGAAGCCTGAAAAATATTAAAAGTTTTAAAAGAAATATTGTACTATACTAATAAAGACGTACATGAAAATGAGAGCATATGATCAAATTTAAAGAAGAAATAGGGCTGTTTGATATTAAATCCAAGCTTTATGCTCAGGGCTAATGCTTCTACCTGGAGAACAGGATTGCCAGTTACTATAAAACCCAGGAAATTTGTGTTGTTTTGTGTTGTTGCCAGCACTTGCATGCTGGCAAGCAATGGCTGTGCAAGAGTTTCAAGAATCAAAATCCAAATTAAAAAAAAAAAAGAGATAAATGATGTTACAAAAGTATACGACTCTAGCCATTATGATTGTTGAAATAAATTTTAAAAGATGTCCCAAATCGACCAGAAAGTTTGATAAAACAAAAAGATAGAAGAAAGACTCACACTCCCTGGCCCCACATCTTCTTAAAATAGCACTGTGTTTTTGGCCCTCGTGTTTTTTGAAATTTATGACTGACAATACTCAGTTCCCTAACCCCTTTCCATTTTCAGATATATGAGGCAAATATGACACACACTCCTCTTAAAATGCAATGCCACAGCTTCTCTGGTGACGCATGCCCCAATGTGCTTCATGCAAAACTTCATGAGAAAGATGTTAGTTGATGGATGAGATTGCAACCTAGTAGTGTCAATCTCTGCTTCTGTGAATGAGATGTGACTTATAAAAATGTTAGTGAAAATTGCTTTGAAGATAGTCATGAAGAACTTGGACAGCCAGTTGTGGCAGATGGGAAGAAAAAGGTTCACTAAATCTTATCTTATGGGCAAACTTGAAGGGTAAGGGTTTACCATATTGAACATCAGAAGGTTAGAGCAGTAACTGACAGGCTTCCTGAAAGGTGGCACAGCAACACAGATGTGTGCCTTCTTCCTAGGAAGTCCTGGACTGAGTGTGTATGTGCAGTAGTTCTGTTAAGTGATAGAGGAGGCATGGCATCCTGGCCTGCTCTAGCAAAAATGAAAGGTAGGGAAACCTGGCCAAAAAGGTTGAGTAGGAGTGTGGCTGATACTTTTCTGCTTATTTCAAAATGTTAGGAATAAAAGCCTGCAGCTGTTTTTGTGTCGAGAAGGAAAAGAGTGTCTTAACAGAGAAACTGGAAATATATGCTAAGCAGAATGGCTCAGAAAAATGTTGCAGATCACGAGGGTCTTTTCATTAGGTTTGGTGTTTAAAATAAGTTCATTAAGTAGATTATTATATCCCTACGTAAGCAGAAATCTCTCAGCTTGGAGTCCAATTCAGTCCAAGAGGGTGTCAAAAATGGGGATGATTTTGGTGGCAAGTTATATACTGAAATATGAAGTCCAGTCTCTTAAACAACTTTACAGCAATGGGAGAAAGGAGATGAACTAAAAGAAACACTTCTTTCACTAAGACCGTGAAATCCTCCTGTAGCCTCTCATACAAGTTCTAACAGTGAGAGTTGATCAGCAACACTAATGTTTTTTTGTCACCTCCAGTATCCCTAGGCAGCACTAGGACCTTCATTTGTATGCCAGTGTGCAGAGAGTTCCCTAGGATGTATTTTATGTTTCAGTAACTGATTTACATTCAACATGCTGTAGTAAAGGCCAGATGATCACCTCTATTATGCAAATAAATGCATGGAGACAGCAAGGAAGTCAGTGGCAGAAGGAACAAGTGCCATTCTGTTCATGGTGCTGCTTCCCTCTATCCCTTGACCTTTCAATAGCTTTCTTGCTTGCAAATTCATATTCAAGTGGAAGGGTACAGTCGACTGGAAGGTGATGCATTTGGTTAGAAAACACTTTATGTCACAATTGAGATTGAGCTTACACAGGGAATGATACCCTGGGTATGTAAAAGCTGTTCAACAAGTAAAAGCATCTTTACCTTTAGGCTTTTAGTGCATATAAACTCACAATGGTTTAAACAAACAGGCTTAAAATGCATTGGTTGTTAAGCCAGAGAAGGACTTACTTTAATGAAATACAAGTAAATAGGGT
>NW_010130422.1:0-33380 GCF_000699245.1 Pterocles gutturalis | reverse complement strand
AAGATCTACATGTAATTATCAGGAAAATATACTTAATACAGAAGATGGTCTAGTTATATGTCTTTGTAATTTTATGTTTGTCTTTTTAGAGAGGTCAGGGAAATATTGAAGTAAATATTAGTCATACCCTTCAAAAGCAGAGAGTGAACCAAGGACCTCCAAAGCTGAATCCATTCTCTTCAGCTTAAGCTAAATAAGCTCCCACAGATTTGTTGGACAAGAGCAGTAATAAAGGAAGAGGTTTTTCTGACCAGCAGAGTTGTGTCAATATAATTGTGTCATTCTAGATGAAGTAGCTTAGATTCAAACATTTTATGCCATAAAAAAATGATAATATCATACTTCTGGTATTTAAATATCATAAGTACTCAAAATTATTTTATAAAATCTCATTTGAAGGGTGAATACTGGGCATTAATAGAGATTCTGTTGAGAGATAGTCCCTGAGCCTTAGAGAAGGCTGTAAGACCTGAGAACACTGTGGATATTTGTATCTTGCATCCACTGAAATAGAATAAGTTTTACCTGTATGGCATTAATGTGTAGGTTTTCTATTTTCTTCCTTCTTTTTGGCTAGAATGGAGAACAAATTTATTGAAAAAAAAACACATGGGAATTAACAAATTAATATATTAATAATTGCACATGTATGTATTAAAATAATACATTAGTAAATTAAATAAAATTAATCAATCCAGTGGATTTTCAGAAGGTAGAAAGATAATAATTCTATCTGGGAGAGTAGTATATTCAAAATCTTTGTCCCAGGACAACAGATAATGTAGGCTTACAGCCTGCATTTTGTAAATTATGTGAGAAGGGCCCAAGAGCCCTGGTTCTGAAGACTTACTGAACTTTGGGAAACTTCAGATCTGACTCAAACTTGGTGGCACAGGCCCATTTCTGAAATCTGTATCAATGCACTTGATTCTCTTCTGCCAGTGTCAAACACATGTAGTTCTACTTCATTTCTGAAGTTTAGCCCATGTTGAAGGAAAATGCTTATGTATGGTTTATCACCTCTTCTCTTGCTAACACTTCCTTTTATCCTAGGGGTGCTTACCCAGAAGAACTGTTCCCTTCTCACTCTGTATTGAGCTTGAAGTTTGTGATTTCCATTTCAGACCTAAAGAGGGACTTACATGCCTGAAACATCCTTTTGTTACATCCCATTGTCTTGAGGAAAAGATGTTTCCTCTTCCTACAGGCCTTGCCTGCACGCCTGCTGAGAGAGAAAATGCAAGGTATGGTGAACAACTCACAACTGGTTCAACCTGGAAACCCTCACAAAAAATTGCCTTTACAGTCTGCACACGTTTTGCCTAGTCTGACATGTCAGGTTTTGGCCCTGTACTTCTAATATAAAGCCCCTCCCAGAAGACCTGAATCAAAATATCTAAGATTAATCAATATCATATTTTTGTATAACACAGACTAAGGGACACTGACCTTTTGGTAACTGACCTACTAACAAAAGCAAGGTCTCGCAGGATTTACCTCTTCATGCTCAGTGTGGGGCAACAAGCCAGCATAACATCTGTTTAGTATTCATTGCAAAGAAAATGTACAATGCTGACACCATTAATCAGCTTGTCCAAGTGAATAAAATGTCAAAAACTGATGTAAGAAAGCTTGGCTTTAGAAGGAAACATTTCATATGGATCTGCATGGGTCCGTCTAATGATGGATTAGTTAACCCTGGAAGATGAAGAATGACTCCAGCCTAATGTCTGAAGGGGGAATGCATGTAAATCTAACAACATACAGAGAAAGACTGTAAAGAAATTAGAGATGTGTAACTAGTTCTACAAAAATCAATCACCTACCATTGGTGCCTCAAACTTCAGTATGTGATATTAAACAGAATGAATAAAAAACATTTTGTTTTGAGTCCTACCTACAGGTTGCAAGTTGTGCCTTAAAAGTAATTTTTTTCATTCACACAACTGCTGAGCGGTAGGTAGCATTTCTCCCTCCTTCCCGTTCTTTGCTGAGCCACAGACAGAAACAGTAGCTAAAAGACAGAAATCAGATGGAATTGATTTCAGTGGAACAGGTGCAAAGCAGTGCAGCAGTACTTGAAATCTGGGGTTAAATTATGGGTGAAAACTGAGGCACAGTCAGTAAAGGGTGCTGTTACTTCCTTATTTAATGAGGAGGGGAAAGAGGAGATAGGGAATACAGACACGTGGAAGCTACAGATGGAAAATATCTCTGCTAGCCAGCTTAAAAATGCAGGACCTATCCTATTGCTTTGTCAAATCTGCTTTTAAAAGTACAAGGCTTTTCTGCTTCCAAGACTCCCTTTGGAATATGTCTCTGGACTGTAGTGTATTGTGGTCTCAGTATATTTTTTTCTTATATAGTTTGTTTTCTTTTTTTTTAACCTGAATTTCTTCCCACAATTACTAGCACACCCCTTCATAACAATAAAAATTCACCTCCCTCAGTAGCCTTCACTGCCTTTCTTTTAGAGTCAGATTCTGTTATGTCTTCTTAGAATATCATGCCCCAAATCTGCCCCATTGGAAATGATCAGGATTATTCAAGGGGTGGGT
This sequence comes from Pterocles gutturalis, assembly GCF_000699245.1. NCBI lineage: Eukaryota > Metazoa > Chordata > Aves > Pterocliformes > Pteroclidae > Pterocles > Pterocles gutturalis. The sequence continues at coordinate 30,822 of NW_010130422.1, read as the reverse complement.
CTCTAGCCTTAAAGAACAAAGTGGGCATTGCTGGAATAGGTTGTGTCTTGAAAACAATAAGAGAAATGTTTCTTCATTGGGAAGAAGAGACTATGTATTGAATGAATCAGCCTCTTCATCATTATAAATCAGAGACTAGGTAAAGAGAGTTGCGATCATGTGAACTGAAAGATGTGCCGTTCTAACAGAAGAAATGCATTATTTTTCAGTTGTAATGTTTTTCATTTACCTTGGGGAAGGAAAAAGCTTGAGAATTTACTGCAAAGTGCTATTCAGTAAGGACTGTGGTCTTTGCTCCAACTGGCTAAAGAACAACAGTAGCATAAAATAATTTTGGGTCTGATGATCATGAGCTAGATCAGATCAATACAAATGAATTTATTTTAAATAAACAAAAGAAGAAATTTTATAAAACAAAGAGAACCATTTGGTGAAGTAGGCTGGCCTGAATAACTCAAAGTCCTGAATGTTGAGTAAATGTGGAAGAATTTTTAAGTGGGAGATGAAAAACCCTCTGTAATTTGAATCCCAAGACGAGAAAAACATTTTAAAGGGGGGGGTCTGACTGTAACTGGATGAGCAGCTACCTGAAAAAATATCTTAGAAGTAAACAAAAGCTTAGAAAAAATTGAAAAGGAAATTAATCAACTAAAATTTCTCTGCCTTGGAGATCAGAAAAGGTAGCAATAAAGTATGAATTGCCAAAAAGACCAAAAAGAAAAAAAAGGGGGGAACAAGGAGTCTTTAATTATTTAAAAAAATGGATCACTGCACAATCCTAACAAATCAGAAATTAACTATTATTTGCCAAAGACACCAAAATAAAATGGTTGCTATTTTTTCCATCTTGTACAGCAAACACTACTTCTGTGTTTAACAATACAGAAAAAATGTGATGATGTGCCTGTAAACTTCAATAGTATAAAAGGCTTTATAACATGTTTCACAACAGAAAATATTGTACAAGGCATAAAGGTAATGAAAAATAGGACAAAATGCAGTCTGGGTTTATGAAAAAATAACAGATTCATCTGGCATTGTTTTTGACAACAATCAACTTTTTTTAGGGAAATAAAAAGCAGTAAATCTATCGTGACTTCTGTAAAACATTCTCATACAGTTCATCAGTTAAGGTGGAGAAGATACAAAGTAGTAAAGGAATCACCTGAATATGTGAATACAAATGAGTATGATAACAATAAGAGGGTTTGGCAAGGAGAGCAAGGGAGAGAGGGAACAAGGGTTTATCTCTGAGGGTTCAAGGAAGATTACAGAGAGACATCCTCCAGGACTGTTTATGGAACTCAGTATTACAAAACATTCCCATTAATGGCCATGGCACGAAGATATATTAATGAAATCTGTTGATGACACGGTTGGAGGCATTTTCAGTACAGTGGCAAAACACTGTATAAGGAGAGGGAACAGATTATCATATAAGAAAGATTGATTTTTAAGTCAGGAGTAATAGAAATGTGATGAACTACAATAAAATCCAAAAACTAATAAGAATTTGTCATTTAAGTTGGCAGTTTATCAACTGGAGGTGTCCAGGGACAATGACCCACGTGTTAGGTCGATGGCCTAACTATGAGATGTGATTGACATGAAGACATGAAAAAAACAAATGTAATCCTCATCTGAGAGGCAAGATATTTTGACAGAGATAGCGAAATGTTAAGTTCATTTTATATGAAATAATAAAATGTCCCTGGAATGTCATGTTCTAGTCACCATTATGTAAAATGTTCAGAGACTGGATGCTAGGCTGGTCAGGAGACTGGGTACTACAGTCATGAAGAGCCTATCTTGCTAAGGTGCCTAAAAGAGTGATGTTGTTTAAATGAACAATTAGGTAAGCTCATAGATAAGAGGAACTTGATCTTCACTGCAGAAGATTATACTGGCAAAATGACAGCTAAAAGAAGGTTTCCAAAGAGCAGAGCAGAGCAGGGAGTTACTTAACAACCTTCTGACATAATAGGTCCAAGAAGACCAATACTATTTTAAAAGGATTGCCAACAGTTTGTGAGTAGATTTTTTTTAAAATGACTGTTTGTCATACCAGGAGATTACACTTTGTGGACCTCAAGGCTTTTATACAGAACCTCAGTCCTTTTTTTTCCCCCCCTTTCTTCCAAATGAAAGAAAAAAAGCCCAAAAGCAAAAAAAAAAAGACATTTAAAGTTGCCACTGCTGTTTAGGACTGAGGAATCTACTTTAATACAGATAGTCTGAAAAACTCCCTATGGCCTCAGAAAGCTTTAAGTAGTGTTTAGATTCCCTTCAGGCTCTAGTGGATTCATTATTTGTTCTTTGACTCCTATTGAATGCCTCTCTGCTTTGTTCTGTAGGATTCCTACTCCTTGTTACAATGCTACTCTAGGTTCAGCTTTTCCTGGTGAGGCTCAAATAGTTCTTGGACTAGGCTGTGTTTAGGTACAGTCTTGGAAGAGTTTGGAAATCCTGTAACAAGATACCTGATCATGCTCTGCCTATGTCTGATCACGGTCTGCCTGTGAAATCAGATGCACCCTTGCCTTTTGTCCTCCCAAGATAATCTGCTCCCCTATCTTAGCTTTCTTAGCTTGACTCTATTCACTTTTGATAACTGTCAGATGGCCCCCAAACACATAATAGCCCAGTCATAGCAAGACAGACAGCTGCTCATCTAGTGGAGTTGTGCCAGTCTGGAACCTTATCAATCAAATCTGGGATTCATAAAATCACATTTAGAGGAACATGGATAGGGCAGAGACATACCCACAGGTTCACTTTTCACAGACCGAGTCTTAGAAAAGCTCCAGCAGAGATTGGGAAAGTAACCCTAAGACACGCCCTTGTAAACCCCAGTGCCAGACTCACTGAACTGGAGTGCCAATGCAGGCACTTGTACATGGCTCCGTTGACATGGTTTACTTCTGCTCTGTTTGGCATGATTGTCCTGTGCTTAACTTACATCTCGGTTGCTGCTGGCTTCATCTTCCCTTTCTTGGGCTGCAGACAGCTTCTGCCCAGGGACTACTCATGTTCTAATGGGATGCTGTGGCTGCAATTTCTGTAGTCTGTTTCTGAACTGAGGCTGTGCAATGCAAAAGATAACCAACAAACAGATGTGAAAAATTGAAATAAAATGAGAAAGGAATGGTCTGGGTCTCTGTTAGCACCAGAGAAAATATTATCCAGAGTGTCAATGAGTCCAAGACCTTCTAACTGCCAGTTGTGGATTGAACTTTAAGATAAATTTATTTAAAGAAGTTGGATTTAAATTTAACATAAGATCTGATCCAGTTCTTAAATTAAAAGTAACTGTTTGACTGGTTAGGCAATTATGTGCACAAGAAGAAAAATAGTACCTTTAATTATAAACATACCAACTCAGAAATAATTAAGGCTTATTTCATTTTGGGTCTTAGCTGTGCTCTCACAACACTTCCCTATAGGAACTGTATAGTGCAACTTAAATGCTTTCATGGCTGTGTAAGAGAACTCTTCAGGCTATGGAGATGTATCTAGGACTATAAAGCAATACATGCATAATTTGTATTTTGCATATTACTTTTGGAAAAAAATTGTACAAAGCACGTCTTTTTTTTTTTTTCCGAGGTGAAATGTCATCAGAGCATAGGCCAACCTATTTCCAGGATTCTGGAATGTGTCCTATGTTACCAAATTTCAGTTATGTTACTCATATTGGTATCCATGATTAGTTAAATATCATCATAGTCATGTTTGATGTGTACCTAAGACCTTGGATATGAAATGTTCTGGAATAGCATATTAGAAATCTCACAGCTGTTTCATTTATATTTTAAAAAGTAAGGGTTTCTAAAAAAATATTTTGAGCATTAATTCAAATAGTCCAAAGAAGCTCCTCAGTTTCATATTCATTGTAGATTAACTTTATGCCTTCTCCATACGTTTTCATATTCAACTATTTGCAGTTACAACATTTGCATGGCAAAACCTGGAAATTCTGGCAACCGCACAAAGAGCAGAGGGGGCTTTTCACACCTGTAATGGTAGGGAAGGCAGCCCGGGCTTGTGGGATGAATATGGCTAGAAGACGGAGTTAGAGAATTACTCTGCAGTGATATGGTTAATTGTGCTGTTTCTAAATGGCATTTTTCCTTTCCAAATTCTCCTTCCATCCCTTCCAGATGAAGAGGAGAAGCTCATTCTCCTCACAGCTAATATTAAAAGCATAGTTCAGTACACTGATGATACTTGGCTGGCATTGTCAAAGGTTTTTTAACACTCATACAGATGAGAAACTTATCCACTTCATATGCTTCTACCTTTTTTTTTTTTTTTTAGTCGCAGCTATTGCAACTACTATTGTGATTTACAGTTTATGGTGCATCTTCCCATTCCGTAGTCTATGTTCATTTAGCGACAGGACTGTCATTTAGTAGATGTGTGCAAAATGCCCACCTCCGAGGCTTCCCTGAGGACTTCCAAAATCCTTCTTATTCCATTTCATATAGTATCTAATAATAGCCAAGAGTCAAGACCACAATTCTTCAGCAAATTCCATTGCTGTGGAATCACAATATACACAAGGCCCTGATAATATCTGCGTATTTTGTACGTAATTTTATTCCTAGACAACTGCACACAGGGTCAAGTGCCTTGGGAGTTTAGATCATTTTGTTTCCTATGCATTATCTAAGTGAGGGATTGCATGCAGGCACAGAGTGCCTCTCATGTTATCAGGAAGCATCTGGAAATGTGACCTATATTTGAGAATGAAGTTTGCTGTACTGAGTTTCAGATGTAAAAGTCCTCCTTGTTTACAATATTTGACACCAGAGTTTTAAAATTGATCTACTTTTTATCATCTTGCAAGGTGCTACTTTAGTTTTTCATTTTATACATTTTCACATCGCTGTAATCTCCACAGTTCAATAGATCAAATCTATATAACTATCTGGATCATTGTTCTGAAACAAATTCATGAAATTCACTCCTTTTTTTTTTTTTACACCAGACTTGACAGTGGCCCCAAAGAAGGACTTGATGTATAACACAGGCCTGATTCTCACTTCATGTGAATCAGAAAAACTCTACTGAAGTTGCTGGAGATTTGTAGATTTTCACAAGCTGGTCCTTTATACCCTTTTTCTCTAGGCAGTCCATAACAGCATTAAAATGCAGCAGCGTTGATGTACCTGCAATAGCCTAAGGTTAGAAGTGAGGAAAGGAGATAATCTCTTTCTAGACCAGCTGATACAGCTAGCAAAACCCAGAACTGTTTTCATATTACAAACCTTTTCTATAATGTATAGTCTAATGAAAGGCATGACTTTCTAAAAACCATGCCTAGTACTTACGGGTAGCTCCTAAGCAATGGTTTGCTCTAGAACCAGCCAGCACTGTCACTTTAATTGTTCACTAAGCATTTCTAGACTAGCATGAAGGGATTCTTGTCTCCCGCCAAATACGCTTGCACTTATTCAAACATTCCCAATCCCTCTTTATTACTCATGAAGGGATTCTTGTCTCCCGCCAAATATGCTTGCACTTGTTCAAACATTCCCAATCCCTCTTTATTACCTATTCTTCATATTCTACTTTCCAGAAGCAGGTGCTGTGTTGCATTATCTGATCATCCTCTTCAAAAATTCACCACAGTAAAAATACTAGTGGTTATTTCCCCAGAGCTAAGGGGAATCCTGAAAAAAGCCTTCAGAGTTTCCTGTCTCAGAAGGTACTTTGGGGTACCCATGGGTGAGATCCTGAGGAACCTCACAACACGTGTTGTGCTTCTAGAGAAAGTATGACCAGATCTGCATACGATTTCCTGGTGTCTCATGCATTCTTTCAAGACACCAAGCTTATCATTTCATCAATCAAAATATTTGCCTTTAAATTACTAGGAAATGTTCCTGAGAAAGCAAAGTGCGCTCTGTGTTTATCAGGAGCAGGCTGGCTTGAGGAATGTGTATTGCTGCGAGTAAGAACGCTGGAATGAAAAGCTAAATCCTTAAGGCCTCAAAAGCCTACCTGCTTGCTTTCCTTTTGTTTTTCAGCTCAAGGAGGATATCGGCACCATTTGCCCAGTGCTCCACAAAATTGCTGAGCCCTGCATTACTGTGAAAAAAAAATCCTTCATTAGAGAAAAATATGTCCCTTCAGTTAGAAGCAGGCAGTATAACAGGACCAGCACACAGTTGAAAGAAATACTGCATTATCAACAGGTTGTTATGACATTTGAATCTGTAATTTTGAGAATATAGTTTCTTTTTCTTTATGGAAAGATTAAAAAGAAAGATTCATAGTACTATAAGAACAGGACCAGATAATTAGCATATTTACGTTTGGGAAAGTAACGATCCTGTGTAGCAATTTAAAACATTTTCTTCAACTAACCCACAACAGAAATTACCAGCCTAAAGGAGATGTCTGCAGCATTTGCTCCAAACAATCATCTCCCTTACAGAAAATAGACTTCTTAGAAACTTGTCAGTTCACATGAGATCATTTTCAGCAAGGACCCATCTTCCTGGTGCTTTGTAGGCTGAGATTGCAATCCTGCCAAGAAATTATCAGGAAGCCACAAAAACGATAAAATCTTTGGAAGAAAAGATGTAGCCCAGAGTGGATGGTAAGAAGACTTACTTCCCTGTGACTGCTCCATCTATTTCAGAAGTTGACTCAAATACTTCTCCTGTTTCACAATTTGACTTTCTGCCAGGCTGTTGGCCAAGGGCCAGCATTCTAATTAGGCACAAGCTGGAAGACAGCCTGCAGGTCAAAGCCTTTCCCTGGACACCAAAGATGCTGTTAAGATAAAATCTCTGCTGCATTCTGGCCAACATCAGGCTGCAAGCATCATTTACACATTCTTCATCTTTCATGCTGTTGCAGCTAGATTTGTACATCTGAAGGTTGGAAAGTAATAACGTGTGAAGTCTGAATTAACTTTTTCGTATTGGAAACAACAGGGAACAGCAGCTCTGTGAGCAGAGGCAGCAAAACTGACAGTGAAGGGACTCTCTCATCCAAAAGGTGGATTGGGTTCACGTGATGGAAATAATTTCCATCTTTACAGCACATTTCTTTGTCTAAGCACTAGGGAGCATTGCAAACAACTTATTCACACAACTGCCATTGGGAGTAAGAAATGCAGCATTATTCTCCTATTACAGATGACAGTATTGAGAGAGACACTTTCAAGCCACAGAAAACAGTGACAGAGCTGGGACCGGATACTCAGAATATCAGGTAATCAACCCTTGTCCACAGCTTGAAGTCACATTTTCATTGAACTGGGCCATGCAGGTACTCACATAGACTCTATGAACTGACCACCTCTGTAAAACAATAAAACAACATGATCCCTGCCTACTAGATAGGGAATTGAAGTGCAAATATATTTTGTCACATGGGAAGTTTATGGAAAAGGCAGGAACTGAACCAGATGTTTGAAGATCTGGCCCAGTGCCTTAAGCACAAAATAATGCTTTTAACTCATAAAAACTGCTCTATCTCTTTCTCACCTTTTATGATCTGGTTTAGTAAAGAGAATAGAGAAAGATCAAGAAGTATGCTGTTAACCCAAAGCTTGCTCTGTGATAAGAGAACATGCTTTGATGACTGTGGAATGTTATTACTTTTACTTCAATCAGGAAAAAAAGAAAAAACAAAAAGTGTCTGTTTTGTGGAGACAATTTCCAGACTTGGATCTGCTTTCCTCCTTTCCCTCTGTAAATTCCCATTTTCTTTGATACGTCTCTTTGATATGTTTTTACTCCAGGTCAACCCATGTGGATGATACTGGCTAAATTGCCTAAGCTGCTTTTCAAACACTGAAAATTGTTGTGAAAACTTAATAGGGCAACTACCTGTCTCCATTATCTACATTTCCCACCCTGCAATGTTTTAAAAGTATTGTGTACGTAATGTGTACATAAATTTGATGAGAGCAGCTGTGCAGAGAAATACTGTTGTGCTGTCGTCTCCTCAGTCCTCTGGATGCAGCCTGGCCCTGATAATTGGCCTTGGCTTCCATGGGAACAAAAATGTGCTGACTAAACTATTGTTCCTGTTGTCCAGGTTTCCTACTGTGCTGGGAGTTCTTTGCTTTAATTTTGTTAACTGCCTTAAACCTCAGCCATGTGCAAAAAGTAATATTTTTTTTCCAACAAAATCTGCGTTAAGGTAAGTGCAATTGTTTAAGAGCCTCGTTAGTGGGGTGAACAAAGCTCTGCACGACAGGTTCTTCATGTGAGTGAGTGCCAATTCAAATCTATTTAACTACTGTAAATTGATTTGAAGGCAGCACCAGGTGTGCCACTAGATTTCCATTTATTCCTCACAGAAAGTCAATGAAATGCATGTTGTCTGGAAATTGTCCCAGGGAAGCAGATGTGATGTGTTTATCAAGGCTTTGACTAAAGACCAATCCTTGAAGCTTCAGATATGAGTTAAGGGCGCTCAGCATCTCCCAGGAGACTCCTAGCATAATGGTAGGCCACAGTGTAAGTGGAATCTGCTTTGTGTAATACGACATAGATTCAAAAAGTCTTTTGAGTAACTCTGTGAATGGAAGACTAAAATCAAATCAGCTATTTAAACCAAAATAATCCTTTCCTATTGAACCCGGATGAGACTCCTTTGCTTCAATGATCAACATCGTAATTCTCCAGTTCAATTTTCTTTTCTTTTGAAAAGTTCATTTCCTGTGGCCGTTTTCTAAGATCTCAACGTTTACAGGAAACCTAACTCTCTGACACATCCCTGTCACGCAGAAAGGTACTGAAAGGTACAAAAGTTCAAACATACTCAGCTGCAGATGAGCTCACCCTCACCAGTTCTCTGCAGCTGATTATAATAAAAACATCACCTCCCATGTGACCAGCTCTCGCCATTGAAAAGCAATAATGTCATCTCCGGTGGGATCCTGGATGACATACAGCTAGTATTAAAACACAGATATTTCTCCAGATTTCCCTGCAGCCTGTAATTTCCTTTAGTGGAAGGACTATGTGATCGAGCAGAGTTTAAAGAGGGTGAAGGAATAAACACTCTATTAATATTAAAGGGAAAAAAGAAAAGATGACCACCTTAGCTTGGCAGTTGTGGCAAACACATGGGACTGCACTGATACTAAGAATTTATTTTTATTCTTATTTATTATATAGGAAAGTATACAGCTTGAATAAAAAGTGGGTGCTATTAGCATTTATTCCTTCAAGCTAAATTATTACCAGGTCTGATGAAATTGTCCATGGAAACATTAGCTTTATTGGGCATTAGATCAAGCCATCAGAGAATTTAGATGAGCGTCTGTTAATACAAGAAATTTGCCTTTTTGTGCAAGAATGCTATTTCCAAGACATAGACTTCTAAATTCTACTGTGTCTGATGGCCTCAAGGAAGAGCAGAAACATTCCTATGAAAAGAATAAAGGGCAAAATACTTGCTGAGTAGCTGTCTGTGCTCATTATGGATGCGTGACTACTTGCCTAGCATTTAATTTGTGGCATTTTTTTCTTCCTTTCTAGAAAAAAAGAACCCTTATATTTTGCATATCCATCATGAAAGACAAGACGAAATATTGTTACTCACAAACAAAAGAATTCAGATATCCAGAGGAACATGAGATAAGGATTACAATATGCCCCAGAGTTTGCTTGAAACAACCAGAGCCAGGGGGAGGCTATGCAATTTCCAGATGCTCCTCTCAGCTACATTCCACACCAGGCAGTGAGATGTATTGTAATAAAAATGTAATATCATCCCTCATGGTTTTAAGAACGTATCTCCCATCTCTCTGAGTAAGCAGTATTTACATAAAGCAAAGAAAGGAATCTCTTCAGAAATATCCCACCCAACCTAGAGAGTCTGAATGCAATAAACATCATCCATAAATATTCGTATTGAGTCAGATTCTTTTTGTACACGGACAACAGATTTTAAAAATAAAGGACATTGTTATTTTAACAGAGCAAGAGGATTTGCAAGCATTGCAGACTAATTAGTGCATTGGAAATTGCTGAGTAGGTATTGCTTTATCTTCACAAAACCCAAACAGACGTTAGAATGCGTATTAGCTGCTGACAGTTTCAATAACTTCCCTGAAGCCTTTTATAGCTCATCCCAGCTCTTTTATTATTTCTCTGAAGAGAGATCGATGGACTAAGTGAGCCTGAGAAGATGCATAACTTACAGTGTACCATCTGTCATGATTTGTTAGGATTACTTTTAAGAGGCTACAGAAAGTGCAAAGCGGGCCTACACTCGACACCCAGCTCAAAATGTGAGGAGGAGAGATGGGGTATTTGAAAAGAAGTCTTCAATGTACGTTAAAGCTGCCTATGTTATTAATGCTGAGGTAACTCTTATCACAGTGCTTTAGAGATACACATGGCTCTGAGAATTAGCCATCATTGGTAAGAGCCTGAAGGACCAACCAGAGAAACTAAGATTTGCCAGTGTTCAGAGAGGTTGGGCTAAACCCTCTATGCTAATTCCCTATAAGTCCTCAGAGGATCTCAGTACAAAATCATGTCTATTACACTCCACTCCTTCTCCATAGATAAAATGCTCTAATCAAACATATTGCTTTATGCACAAATAATACCGTACTCTGTTTTAAAATTGTACTTACTGATCATGCCACAAACTGCTACAATGTCCTGCTGGAACATGGTTGTGTGTGCTAAATAATTGCCCTCAACTGCTGTGGTATATAGTGGTTTGACTTATGCTATTGTATGTGTCGGATTGGTTTGAATACCAGTAAGTCACCACATGGCACTCTTACAGATTGCATTGGCTTGTGTGAAGTTGGTCTTGTTTCTGTCTGTCATTCTCCAAGAGTGCTCTGACCCAACCAGAACTGAAACCTTCTTTGTACTTAAGGTAACCATTTCCCTAAACTGCTCTACAATGAATAATTATGATTTTTGATTCTGTATAGTTCTTAATTTGCCATCTGTTACCTTTTAGAAGAAAAATATCTGGCATGTATGTACACAATCAATTTGGTATGGTTTCCAAAAATGTTTAGCTTTGGTCTAACTTAATGCTAGTCAAGTCTGAAAATCCCACCTGCCATGAATTATTTTTGCTTTTTCCTGCTTGTGGAAGAAAAGAGGCACATAGGCTGAGGAGGAGGAAAGCTCGCCAAAAAATATCTGGATACACAATGATGTTGACTGGAGCATAAAAGTTAAGATGGTGTATTTCTAAGCACACAAATTGCTGGTAGGAATTTTTCATTTGTTCCACTTTTCTCTTATTTTCTTAAGGAATAGCTGACACCCCCAACCCAAAAAACAACAACCCAGAGTCCACAAAGAGCCATCAATGAAAGATCAGTTTCCCTATGAGATAGGAGAATCACAGAATCACAGGAGACCTAATGCTCAGTGCCCATGAAGAAGATGTTGCATGCAACAAGTTTAAGTGGTCTTAATATACCTTGCTAATTGAAAACACTATGCCAAATCTAAGGTGACAGAATGACATGGCCCAGCATTATCAAGAAACACAGTAGGCAACTCTAAAGGCGAATCTTTCACAAACTAGCCAGATGTACTACCTTACCAGGTAAGAATGCAAAAAGGCTGAACCTTGACAGGCCTTAGAGTCTTGAGACAGGAAATCCGTGCATGTCTTTGGAAACTGAAGGCTCTTTGAGCACAAAACTCAGTTTTAAAAGGTCATAAGTGAACTAACTTGTGGTTCAGGAGAAAAGTACAACAAAGTAGAGGAATGATGTTACCTCAAGAGTTGCAGAGCTGTCTGGTGGAAGAAATTGGTTATAATCTTTATGTATTATCTCTCATTTTGTTGGCGATACATGGATTCCCTGCAAGGCTTAAGGAAGCTCTGCCTATCTGTTAAAGCAGTGGTACTACAGCTTCTAAGCTAGGAAAGCCATCTTATCTATAACTACTTCTTGCCTAGAAGGTTTTGACTAGACTTTTGAATTTCGGGGTATAAAAGAGTGGGAGTAGACTTCTTTTCAGGTCACAGAATAGTCCATTTGATGGAAAGAATGATTTTAAAAACAATCCTTTCATTAAAGCAGCCTGACTTGGAAAAGCTTTTGTCACTCACTTAAAAAAAACCCCAACATCCCACATTTACACAAATAGGACTAATGCAAGCAGACAGAGGAAGTACTGCCCAGGCTTTATACAAAGGAAAACTTAAATATTTCAGAGTATCATTTTTCTGCAGATTCTGAGCTGGTGTGAGGTGGGTGAGTGTCAGGACACAGCAAAGGCCAGCTCTTCCCTAAGAGCTGGGGAGCTGGGAGCCAAGTATGGTAACAAGGACAGCAGGGCAGAGGCCTTACCAGCCCCGTGCTACCCAAGTGAGCCAAGCAGGGACAGCCTGGGCATTGCAGCCAAGGACAGCCCAGAGCCCAGATCATACGTGGGGATGAGGTGGGGACGAGGTAGGTCTGAGGAACACAAGCCAGAATTAATGCAAAAGTTGAAATAATGAGGGATTTAAAGCAATTCACTGCAGCTTATGAATTAGGCAGTAAGTAAGCTCTGCTGGTCAATCCATAGGTAGAAAGGAAGCTCCAGCCACCTCCTATGATTATACTCTGTGAACAGCAATGCAGAATTTGCAGCTTATATCCATGCCAGGATTCTCTCTATCTGCCTGCATGGGTCATATTTGTTTAAGGTAAGATAAAATATGTTTTAGGACAAGGATCCTGTTTTCCTTTGTGCTTTCTAAGACTGGTACAGTTTAGTGATTCCCATCTTGGTCAGCCCATGGAAAAACAACATTAAACAAAAAGCAAACTGCAGGCAACACACCATGTTCGTCTGCATGTAACTTCTGTATTGTCTGTGTCTGAGAAATGTTAGAGGGTCTGCCAGGTAAAAGGTACCCTGGAAGGAAGACAACAGGCATGACAGCAGCTTTGAGAGTAGGGTGATCGTTAGAGATTTCTGCCAGTGATAAAACATATGCTGAAATTTTACTTCACTGTAAAACATTCAGGTATTTCACTTGAAAAGGGTAATGAGGAAACTTCCATTGACTTTAGTTGTTGGGTGACAAAAGGAGGAATAAAAGTTGAGCCGCTTTGCATTGCGACAATAATTAGGCTAGTGCTGCTCTCTACTGGTGAAGAGCACACATTGCTCTAGAAGTGCCTGGGTACTTGTGTAAACTATGGTATGATGTGAGCTATTTTAGTAAGCTTTAAATTAAATGAAACGTAGCTATACGAACTAATATATTGTCACTAACAAAATGAAATACTTATAATTTAACTTTTGTGTATGTATAAACATTTTATTTCATCTTCAGGCTTCAGCGATGCAAGGAAATCCAGCAGCTTCATGGAAACATTCTGCCATTACTGTACATGCAGGAAGATGTATCCCATTGGTAATAATTCTTCTTCTTCCTTTCTTTCTTTTAAAATTCCATTAATTTTCACTTAAAAAGGGATTTGAATGGTCTGAATTGTAGCTGCACATTTAGGGGCCATACTGAAGATTGTTTGAAAACGGGCTCCCAGAGGTTTACTTCAGGAATGGCTAAAATCATACCCATTTGCTCTTCAAAGCAACAACAAAACGGTGCTGTTCTATTTTTTGTATGACACAGGTACTTTCAACTACTTGAAGATGGATAGTCATAGAATCATAGAACCATAGAACAGTTTGACTTAGAAGGGACCTTTAAACTCAACTAGTCCAACCCCCTTCAATAAGCAGGAACACTTTCTACTAGATGAGGTTGCTCAGAGCCCTATCCAACCTGATCTTGGAAAGTTTCCAGGGATGGGGCATCTACCACCTCTCTGGGCAACCTGTTCCAGTGTTTCACCACCTTCATCGTAAAAAATGTCTTCATCTAGTCTGAATCCACTCTGTTTATAGTTTCAGATCCTAAAGATTCAGTCTTACTTAAGGTGAGGATAAGAAGATAAATATAATGCTCAGAATTGAATCTTGGGTAAAATAATAACTGAGTTTGTGTCTCACAGAGGCACAGCTAAGCTAGGTGACAGGCAAACATGTCAAAGGCATTAGCACTTTCAATTTATGTAGCAAAGTGGCCAATAATTTCTTACTATCTTTTCCTATAAATCTTGAAACATGTCAAATGTCCAATGTCTGGGAAGTACACAGGGGAGAAGGGGCTGGGAAGAGGGACACGGGCACACTGCCCAGAGCCTTCAGCCTCTGCAGCCTTTGGGGTAGCCTCATCCAGAATTGTGGAAGGACTCATCACCTCCTGACCTTGCCCACCTCTATCATCTTCACCCCAGGTGTCTCTTCCAGGACCACAGCCCAGCAAAAAACAGCGCATGCACACCAGGATGGGGAAGCCTTGTGTTATTTGCCTGGAGCCCCTGGAGGATAAAAGCTGTGGGCTTCCCCCCATGTCAGCATATGTGGTTCCATCAGGGCTGCACCCACGCACGAGGGCCTTCCTGTGCCTGTTCACACTGGTTGTGATGCTCTTGCAGTGACAGGCTCTTAGCACAGGGTTGTTTTGCTTCTGGTGTCCCCAGTGTAAAGACAGGGAGAAATTATTGCAAAAAATGTCTTCCATGAGGGTCCGAGTCCCCACCACATTGGGTCTCTTCTGCCCTTCCACTGTGCCCACAAGACATAAGAAGGGTACAAAACTGTGGGGTCAGCACAGGGACTCTCTCACCAAGCTCTGTCTTCAACAAGAGGGGCTTCTGGGAGGACAGGAGAATGTGGGCTTCCACACAGGGATGCTCCAGGCCCTGGGAGCTCAAATTGCTGAGCAGGGAGTGGGGTTCTGGTGGTTATGAGCTCTGGAGGGATTTGTTCTTCACAGAACTTACCCAGCTGTTAGGAGAGAGGCTTCTGCAAAAAGCTGGGGAAGGTGGCACCTGTCCCATCTTATCTTGGATAAAAGTACACTAGACTTCCACTTCTTCCTGTAATCTATCACAGCCCCTGTTTGCCACCTGTGAAGCTATTCCATTTTTAGTGTCCCAGCTCCCCTGGCTCTGGCCTCTGCCTCGCAGGTGACAGCTTCATATCCCTCACTGCTTTATCTACAGCTAACATACAGCTGCAATGACTCATCTTGCTCACCATCCAGTTCACACTGGTCAGACCCCTGTCCTGGGCTCCTGCTCACTTCCCATGGCCCATGTCAAGTTCCTTCTTCTCAAAGTGCTGCATTACTTCATCTTGCATACTCCTCTAGTCCTGCCTCTTTCTGGAGTCTCCCCATGTACTTCTCCATATGGACAATAATTATAGAATCATAGAATCATAGAATGGTTTGGGTTGGAAGGGAGCTTAAAGATCACCTAGTTCCAACCCCTCTGCCACGGGCAGGGACACCCTCCACTAGCCCAGGTTGCTCAAAGCCTCATCCAGCCTGGCCTTGAACACCTCCAGGGATGGGGCATCCACAGCCTCTCTGGGCAACCTGGGCCAGTGTCTCACCACCCTCACAGTGAAAAATTTCTTCCTAATGTCTAGTCTAAATCTACCCTCTTCCAGCTTATACCCGTTACCCCTCGTCCTCTCACTACACTCCCTGATACAGAGTGCCTCCCCATCTCTCCTGTAGCCCCCTTCAGGTACTGGAAGGCTGCTATAAGGTCTCACTGGAGCCTTCTCTTCTCTAGGCTGAACAACCCCAAGTCTCTCAGCCTGTCCTTGTATAGGTGGTGCTCCAATCCTCTGGTCATCTTTGTGGCCCTCATCTGGCCCTGCTCCAACAGGTCCATGTCCTCCCTGTGCTGAGGACGCCAAAGCTGGATGCAGTACTCTCGCAAGATCAGAGTAGAGGGGCAGAATCACCTCCCTCAACCTGCTGGTCACTCTTCTTTTGATGCAGCCCAGGACAATGAGAATTCAGAATGGAGTGTGATTGCTAAGAGAGCACAGCAGCCTCTTTTACTGCAGGAGGAGACAGTTTTGTCTGGAGTTGCTCAAGGTTTTATTGTCTGGTTCACCTAATGCATGCTCAGAAGCTTAACGCTACACCTCACTTGCCTTACCACACTCACATGACATATTCTTATGGTAGTTCTCCCAGGCGTCTTCAGCATCCTTCTCTACAGCCTTTTCTGACCATTATATCTGCTGTGATCTGGATGCCCACATATTCACTACTTCCACTTAAAAATCCAGCTATGAAACACAGTCCACCTTAAGTAAAACAGAAAAAATGAAGCAATATAGTGCCTATGCAAGCAAATACCTCTTTCTCTTTCAGCTTCTGTCTCAGCAGGCAACCCAATGGTCAGCATTTATTTAAGCAGAGATGCTTGCAAAGGTCTTCTAGGAAGGGCTGACACTGCTTTTTGATAGGTGTGGGTTGTGTTTGTGTTGTCCTCTCCCTCAGTCCACTTGTGTGACTAAGTGAACAGTGGAGCACCAATTCAAAGGGTGTTTACTGAGCCCAGTGTGGTCACCCAGCTAAGTGCCTCCAGGGACTAAGGTAACAGTAGTACTGTATATTCATGCAGAACAACAAATGAGTCTCCAAAAGACATTAGGAAATGTCCTACAGTGCCTCATTTAACTGCAAGAGCAAACTGCAGATGAGACAGAAGGGCACGGCACACAGGGAGCATTCACACAAACAGATTGCTCATTGTTTTACCTAAAGTGAGACATGGAAAGTTTAAATGTCCCCCTCTCTCCTGGAAGGCTTGGGCCCCAAAGTCTGTTTTGGGACTCTGCATAGAGCTGAAGAATTTACCGCTAAGAGAGTCTCAAGCACAGTGGCCTTGGTGGTCCTATTGCTGAATCTGTGTAATGATTGCAATTATTTTTTGACTTCTGATGTGTAGCTGGGATCCAAGTTTAGTACTTTGTTCCACCTTTCTCTGTGGCAGCCCTGTTTCTTGCCATCCTCAGGAAGGATTCACAGGGATTATGAAAAGATTTACAGCCTCTTCTGTGGTAATCATGGCAGCATACCAGGGCTGAGGAGAAATTGCAAGAGTCCAAGAAAGAGTTGCCCCAACCATGATGCAGTATAAGACTATCAAAATTTTTTTCCCTACTTATATGGAGGCTCCTGAGCTATGCTGCTGCCCAGAAGCAGCTGTAAACTACCACCAGAAAGGGACAATTTAGCCTCAGAGCAATCCAGGGGGTGTGTGGGACGACTCAAAGTGCCTTCCCATATTGTGAAGCTGTGCTTGCACTGAACAGCATTACACCCTAAGGACAGAAATGGAATTGATGAAAATGTCATGTTTGTTGTGTTGGCTTTCTGAGAAAAAAAAAAATCCACTAGAGGTTATCAGAGGAACAATTTATTTTTAGAATACTCCTGTTCCCATGAAACTCAAGAGAATTTTTATCTTTGATTTGAATGGGAACAAAACATTGCCCATGGGGAATGATTTGTTACATTAAAAAAATGATTAGGAAAACCTGTGGAGTATATTTTCTTCAGTGAATTGCTCTTGAAGAAATGTATCTTTAGGAAGAATTGTTTATGTTAATTCTGAGACATTATTTTGTCATGCTTTTGGTTTTATAGGGTACGGGTTTGCAATTTCTTCCAGTGCCTGTTAAAATTAATGTGATTCACAAGTTTTTAGTCAGCACTGGATTAGAGGAGTGAGTGCTCTTAGCAGAATTTTACAGATTAAAAGAGAAAATATGATTTTACTAATTTATTCAATGCTTTTATAATAAAAGTATCTTCCAATACATACAAATGTAAGGAAAGATAAAGATTAAAACCCCATCCAACAAAGCTCTGTACACCTTAGATCTGGAAAAGCATTTGCACATTTACTGAAGATTGTGTACACCCTCACATAGCATTCTTTATATTGAAGAAGCCTTCACATTTTTTTCCTTTCTCTAGTAAGCCATAAAACAAAGGTTGTCTGTTAGCGCAGGGTTGTTAAAGCACAAACAAGCTACACTAAAACTAAAACTCATTGCTCCAAACAAAAACAGCTAAAACTGGCAACAGATACCTTTAAAAATGTGTTTTCAAGGAACAGTTGGAAAAAGAAATATAACACTGGTAGATAATTTTCCTGTATTGGCATTTCGCTACCTGTATACCTAATTTCAGTGGGTGTCCATCAGCAGTGGAGAGATTATTAGTCTCTCCAGGTGATTAATTCTGTGGTAGAGAGAAGCAACTGGTACAGTTAAGGTTACAATTATGGCTGGGATTGGGGTTGATGCTCTGGAGTGGTGGGAGTGAGCTGTGTGGCTACAGTTCAGGAAACAAAGAGCTGGACAAATACATTTACTGCAGGACCTGGTCAATGTGGTGGGTCTAGGATGAGGGCTGGTGATAGCAAGGACTTATGCCTTCTGGCTAGTTCTTATGGGAACTGGTGGCAAGAGTGTTATTATTAAAGGCAGTATAAAGGTTGGATGTATGGTCTGTATTTAGGAAAGCAGCCTGTAGAATTGTGTTTATCACTCTATCACAGCAGCCCTTATTTCAGATGGTTTTTTAATAGGAGTAAAGATCTGATGATGTGTCTTAGGTGCAACAGGAATGACTAACAATAATGAAGGTGACTGTCTTGGCTCTGGTTGGGATTAGGATTCTGGAGGGCCAAGGTGGGAGATCTGCTTTTAATGTGGGGTCCTGGAGAGGTGTAATGATGTCTGAAAGGATGATTGGCTCTGATCTGGGAGTTGATAAGTCTGTAATGAAGCGAATAGTTGTGAGTTAGGGAGCAAGAAAGAAGAGGACAGAGAACTGCGAGTATTAATGAATTGTGTCCATCAGGGAAAGGGCTGAGGCTGGCAAGGAACTGCAATTTGTGTGCTATTGCACTGAAAAGAGGGTGGATAAGAGTATTATTATGATAAGAGATTATTAATTTTAGGATTGGGTGAAGGATCAGGCTTTAAGAAAGCAGAGATTGTAGACAAAAATTTATTGCTGAAACCTACCAGTCTTTTACTCTTCATTTAGGGGTGATTTTGCAGCAATGAAAAGATCTGAAAAGTCTGCACTCAAGATAATTTTTTGTTACTGACAAAATGTAGCATTTAGATTGTGGAGGTTTTTACACTTTCTCTTCCAAGACCAACTTCAGATTTCCTATTTCTCCTTCTGAGGTGGTATTATTTCCTTTCTCCTCTTCAATCCATCACTTTCCAATTTCCATCCTAAGGAAAATCGTGACTGTGAAAAGCTCCACAGTGCAGCAACATGGGAAGAGTGGAATCGTCATGAAAGGTCCAGTAAAATGATGTTGTAAAAATGGGCTGGAAGAATCTGGATTACTTGAAGATAGGATCTTGGCCGTGAACAAGCTTCTCTATAATGGAAGAAGTAAGCTGTGCAATGACCAATTACTTTAAATATTCTTGGTTTTCTCTTAAGTATCATACATTTTCTCCATGTTATGCTCTGTAATGGATAAAATATAAACTACCGTGATGTGCATACCAAGCCTACATCTGGAGGATTACGTAAGTCTGACAGTTGCTCTGGATACTACTGTTTAAATGTTTTTTAAATTTCTATTAGTTTCTGTCTAATTTATGAGGGAACCAAAAGAGTTATCTAGTTTCAGAAGGGGAATGGATGGAGTATTTACCTAAAGTAGTACTGATTGTCTTGCAAAAAACTGAAGTAATGTCAAATACAGACCAAGCAGACTGGGCCTGAAGCTGTTTACAAACAGTTGCAACTCAGGTGGAGATTTGAAGTGGTCAGTGATCAAAGTGGTCTTGGTATGAGACACACAGTGTGGGAAAGGAATTAGTTTTCTCTTTCGTAATAGGAGTTATCTGATTTCACATTTTTTCTGTACACAGAACTAGCAGTAAAAATATAAAAACACTTGATGCTGTATTTCTCAGGACCTAAACCTCTGCCCATTTCTGAGTATCTTTCAAGTGTTCAAGTTGCCTGGAATCTGACTATGCATCCAACTTTTGCAAATGGGCCTGTCTCTCCAGTGGGCCTCTCTCTTAATGATCCAAACCAAGATCCTGACTCCAGCTGTCACTATTTTGACAACACTTCCATGTTAATATCTGAATTTTGCTGCATGATCTTGCCCACAGAAGCAGACAGCCATGTCTGTCTACTGCTTGTAGTAGGCACCTTTTCAGTTTCCAGAAGCTGTGCCTGTGCTCAGAGGGAGCAGCCAGAGTGTTCACAAACTATGTTCAGGGGCGTTCTGAAGAAATAGCCTCTTGAAAGCTGCCTGGCTCTTTGTTCCTTCCATCAGTCTAAAATAAATGTAATTGAAAGTGTCTCATTCCTCTTTGTGTATGCAAAAACCATGGGAAAACTTAAAAGCCAATCTCTTTCAGATACTACATACAAAATCAGAGGAAATAACAATGTTTGGATCTTTCAAGAAAATCTGAAACGTCCAGATTTCTTTGGCAGACATTCCCACTTTGTTTTTCCAGCCTGAGAAGCACGGAAGTACCCTTTCCACCTCTTTCCACCTCCCTGTCACTCACAAGTTCAAGATTGATGATGTTTTGGCTCAGAGATAAAATTTAGAAGTGAGTGTAAAAACACGTTTAGCTGACCCAAAAGGGAACTGTGTCCTCTACCTGCTACTGTCTTCCTCCACATGTTTTACCTTCTTTCTCAGGTTAAGTGACTTACTGCATTCTTCTGCCATTTACTTATCTTCTGTTTTCTCTGAGTGCACAGCAAATCTCTGATGCTCATGGGACTGTTCCAAGTTCAATAAAATGTCATTTTCTGAAGGTTATAAGATTCCTCAAACTCCAGTCAAGATCTGGAGCCCGAGGGGGGTCCAGTTTGCATAAAATCAAAGCTCTACCACAGGCAAATGACACATACAGCTCATTAATAAAGTTCTAAATTTGAAAATGTTATTTTCAATGTGGGAAAAGTCAGCTTCACTGACTATAAACTGTTGCTGAAATTTTAGCTAGAATTATGTACACAGTCCTCGCTGGCATAAGCAGAAAATATTTGCACAGACATCCATTGTCTTGACCCACAGACAGAGTTCAAACAAACACTGATGGGAAAATTAAATTAGGAGTACAGGATATTGTCCTTCATTCTCTGCATTCAAGCTACTCAGATGGCAGAATCTAAAATTTATATGGCATTTTAATTGGTTATAAACAAAGTCAAAATTATTCCAAGGTTGGATCTGAACAGATTTCAAACATAAATATTTAATATTCATAACATTTGTCAGAAGGACAACTCTGAATGTGGAAACTTTACATTCATCTGCGAATCAAGGAAAGCAACAGAGGTGAACAGTGGAAGCTTATGCAGAGTACCCTGTTAACATGCTTCATGTGCTCCTCTATGTTGTGTTTTGGTGATAGAGAAAATAGCTGAAGTGTTTGCTTTTCCACTAATACTATGGATTGCTCTATTTTTCTCTTTATTTTTGTATCTCTGTCTGCCTCCATGCATGAAGTTAAATTCAGTATGGCAAAAGAATTTAGCACTATGAAAAAAGTTTTTAGCCTAGTTGTCCAAATGGAAAAGTTGGGGAGAAAAATTAATTTTGGATAACCTGACACTGGAAATAAAATAAAAAATGAGGGTTAATATAAGCATTTGTTTTGTCCCAGATATCAGTATTTCATTTAGTGTTTCGTTTAAAAACTTATTTTGGCATTTTAAAATATATATGCATTTCAAATAAAAAAAAAAGAAAGAATATAGAAATTTCTTGTGAAATGTTCAAACGAAACTTGATGAATAGGATGAAACAATGACAATGCTATTTACCAGCCTCAGAAACAGCTTAAAACTGTGATTCTTTTTTTTTTTTTTGCTTGCTTGCTTTTCTTTACAGCTAATAATTCTATTCAGTCTCAAAAATAAACCATAAAGGGATCACAAAAGTATTATCTTATCCTTCATCAGACTCCTGTTAAAACCTGCCCCTCTCCAAAAATAACCAGAAGGCATAAATCCCATGTCCATCCCCAAGTACAGTCCCTATCCTACCAGTCATCTGAATTTTATAGAAACCCATGTTGAACATGGAGCAAGTACTGAAGACCTAAAGCAAATCCCAATTGAAAATTTGGTCCAAAGATTCATGCCCCAGTTTCTGTGACATAATACATACCTGCTCTTCACAATTGAAAAGATCAACAGTGAAATGTGAATTATTGGTCTCACAGAACCCAGCAACAGAATAAGCTTTTCAGACTTTACCTACAGCACCAACCACTGCTCTCCTCTCAGCAGAAACCTCACTCGCCCTTGCAAAAAGCATACACCCTTCGTAACAGTAGCTTTCATCCTGCCCTACAGAACTGAAAGACTCCAATAATAAGCCAACCTCTGCAGCCACTGCTTTCCTGAACTGCAATTTTAACATTAAATCTAAATTTCTTCATAAATTCCAAAAGTATTCTCTCCTTTGTCAGAACCATTCCTTGTTCTAGGCCTTGATGCCCTGCAAGAAACCACACTAATATTTGAATTCTGCTCCACAGAGCCCTAGTTCCAAATTCAGTCCCTTTGGTCACCATATCCAAAACCCACTCAGCTTTTCCTGCCATGGCATTGATCAGCCATTACTCACAGGTAAGACCAGCCACAGCCTGTTAGGATCCTGCAGGAAACTGAGTATCTAAATTCAGCTTTCTTTACCTTAAAGCTAAACACAGCTTTAGGCAATAAACAAATAAATACCCACCAACTCAGACATACTAAAAATTAGGTTTGGAGGGAAACACATAGCTTGAAACAAATAATAGTGCACATGTCATTCCCAAAGGAGTTAGTAGGTCCATCTATTAACTTGGTCTTCTAGCCTTCCCTTTCCTGGACCATAATATAAGCATTAATGATAGGGATGTTTTCTAAATACAATACCAATCTGTACTACAGAGTTCATACCACAATGGCTAACTTCTCTGATACCAAAGTTCGCTCTTCTTCCTTATCTTCTTAAGGAACGAATGTAAAACCAAGACCTTAACCATCTTTTACCAGACCTGTGATACTAAGCCACACTAACACTTAATGCTTTGACATCCTTAGCCCAGTTACTGTTTTGTGTCACAGGATGAATTATTATTCATTGCAAAAAGAACTAGTCTTGAAACTGGAACCTGAGGCTTGTCAGGATCCAGCAACAGGTACCTCTACTTGCCAAGGGGAAACCAGATATCCAAGTACAGCCTTCACTTGGAGGTAACCATACTTGCCCTGTCCTAAGCCAATACTATCCAGATGTTATTGATCCCTGCAAGAAACAACCATCTCTGCAGTCATGCCTTCTCAGGGATCCAGACATTTCATTGCTGCATTTCATTTGGGCCTGTTTGCCTTCTTAAACTTCTACATTTATTTGAAGTCTAGGAATATTGAATTCTGGAAGACTGAGTTTTCAAATCATAAGAAGGAACCTTCAAGCTGTCTGGATTTTGAGCTCTATTTTAGAAAAAAATTGCTCAAGACCTTGCTTGCTGGCACCTTTAGCATTCTTGTCACCAAAGCTATTCAGATAGCGAATGTGCTCAGTAAATGAGGGCTCCCAGGTGAGTTTTTCTCACTGAGTAAATCCAGCCAAATTCCAGGTTTAGCACCAGAGCAGGCTTCTTTTTGAAGCATGTTAGTGTAATGATGGATCCCTCTGAGATACACCAGGATGACAGCCATGATGACGTCTGCTCTTCCCAGTCAGTTTTTCTCTGCCTCTGTTCAGTGACCCTCAGATAACCAACATGAAAGCTGACAACCACATTCCATGAACATTACTTAAGACACATTTCAGTAACTTCATCTGCAAAAATTTCCTCCCATTCTTCTCATTGTCATAACCATAGCATGACTTCAATAGCGGTAAATACTCACTATCACAATTGTTTTAACCTATCTGTTTTATACCAGCCAACCTGTCTGCTTCTAATTTCTTTTTGCTTTACAAACAAGCTTATGTAACAGGCTAAGATGGATTTTTGTAATTTCTGATGACTCCAGACAACCAATCTAGACTTCTGTGGATCTCAATCACTTGTAGTTACTAATAGGATAATATCTCTAAATGAAACTTTGTTCTGACAGCAGTGTGGCAGGCCAAACTGCATAAATGAAGGGGCTGCAGAGCAATACTTGGCAGAAAAAAACAGTATACTGAAGACTTATAACTGCTGCATTGAGTATACCAGGACAGAAGTCCAAATGGAAAAGGACTGGCATTAATACTTTTGGAATTGGAAGGGGATGCCTGACATTTCCGCTCATTTCGTTTGTTAGCATTTCTGATTCTCTGGCTGCAAGCTCTGCAGATCTGGCTTTAAAATGCATTAAAACCATTAAAATGCAGATGAATGGCAGCATGTTTGCTGAGGGGAACATTTCTGCCAAGAAGAGGGAGGAGAAGCAGCAGCACCTGCCATGTCATTTATGGCAGGGGTCCACCTTCTTAAGGAGGAGAAGCAGCACCCCCTGCCATGTCATTTATGGCAGCTGTCACCTTTCTGAAGCTACAAAATTCTCTTTCCACCTACAAAAGTAATGCTGTTTTCTTCTCACCCCTCCAGGCATTTGAAACACTAAGAGCCAGTGCAGTTGTCTTTTTTTCCCTTACTCTGTTCCTTCTAGCTTCTGTCCTTCCCCTACTACTCTCTATGTCTATCAACACAGTCTTTTCTGTACCATTTTCCCAGCTACTGAATGCAGGACTTTATAAGAAACTCTTAAAACAATTGTCATGGGTAAACTGAATTCCACATCTAAGAAAAAAACCAAACCATATCTCAAGATTTCTATATATCTACACTTTTCGGAAGCATTTCAGGACAATTTCCAAGGTATGTAAAGCAATTAAGATACTGTGTTCTGGAATTGGCACTGTTGAGACTAATTCTCTTCAATGCTCTAACTCAATGATAAATATTTCTAATGGCTGTGTTTATTGCAAACTCGTGGCTCATTGTATGTGGACACGATTCATATGGGACAGTTTAAAGCCTTGGATTAACCTTCAAGCAATCAAAGCATTAACTATTTTTGATTGGTCCCCATCAGTAAGTATATGGCTCTTGGATAGTTCTTAGATATATTTTAAATTTTACAAATGAGGAAATGGAGACAAAGAAATTTGGCTAAGGTTCACAGCCAGTAACTAGCTGCAGTGATCACACCTCTGGGAGAACCTTGCTCCCCACTCACTCACTGTCCCTGAACTGGCAGGACTGAAGCTGTTTGCTTGTTCTAGTTTTGTTCTGAAACAAAAAGGCATGAAGAGACCAACTACAGGGCGCAAGAGCTTGTAGGAAATTGCATGTTTTAATTTACTCCCAATATTCTTCAAGTAAAATTTTTGATAGTTTATGTGACTACATTTTCAAACATAAATGAAATACACAACTTGTGCCCAGAACTAGCTGAGACAAATACAATGCAGCATTTATTTTCTTTAAATAAACAAAGCTTATTTTTATCTTTTTTTTTCTTTCATTTTTGTATATGGTCCTATACCCGTAAAAAATTACATGATGAATGGAAACCTCTCCAGGGTGTTCAGCTGCAATGAATGCAGCAACTGCCATTTGGTAATGTAAGAGGAAAAAGCTTTTCCATTCTGTGCAAGCCAGATGCAAAGTGTTTGATATTGAAACCTCAAATAGAGTAGGAACAAATGGTAGATTTTTTAGAGGTAATATTTTTCTCCTTTGATGCAAGATAAATCTTTATTTAATTTTGAGATTTAAACTGAACATAACAGTCTTTGGAGTACAGCCACCAATACCAAGTCTGTCATTAAATATGTCTCGTTAGAGTTAAGGAGAGATTCCCTATAAAGCAAGTACTTGGAATAACATCTTACTACTTCTGTTTGAAGCATAGACCTGTTTACATAAGTGGGTTGATCAGAGACAGTCTCTAGCCAAGCAAATGTTCAAGAAGATTAATGATGACCACATGTTGTATTTTGTTATCTAAAACAACACCCAAATTCTCAACTGAAATCTAGGTTATATGATGACATAGAGTGTTGGTTAGGGGTATTTCCTGTTTTTGGAGTGTTAACCTATGGTGTCCACTTTAGTTGCTCTTGGGAGAATGCAGTTGTGTTTTTCTAGAAGAATTTCACTCCATTACTAAGCAAAGGGTAAATTTTCCTTTCTGCTGTAGGGCTAAGAAACGTAGGTCTGAGGGCTGGTTGTTGTGGTTTTGTGTGGTGGGTTTTTTGATAGCCAGGGAGGGGACTACAATTATGGTTCCTGTAACTGCTAGATGTTCCCCCGGCTCCAAGGTTTTGGTAGTGGGGGTCGGGGGAGGAGCACTACAGAGGTGGCCCCTGTGAGAAACTGCTGGAAGTTTCCCCAGCTCTAAGCCAGACTTGCCTCTGTCCAAGGCTAAGGCAGTCACTGCCTCTGCGAATAACATATTTAAGAGGGCGTACAGGGCATGGAGCAGGGGTGCATCTCCAGGCAGGGCCTGGCCTGGTCAGTCTGTCCAGTTGCAGCCCCAGCCTCCTCTGCAGCCCTGGCCCAGCTGACCCAGCGCAGCCCCCGCCTGAGAGCCAGGAGTTTTTCAGGAGCCAGCGAAAGAACCTGCAGTGGAGAGAGGAGCAGGATGTGAGAGAGACAACTATGCAGACATGAAGGTCAAGTGAAGAGAACAGAGAGGTAGGAGGTGCCGGAGCAGAGATTCCAATGGTGACACACATTGTCCCCACGCAAGACCATGGTATCTGATAGCTCATGGAGATTTAATGGTGGAGCAGATACCACCCTGTAGCCTATGGAGGATCCCGTGACTGAAGAGGCGGCTGTGCCTGAAGGAGTCCGTGACTCCATGGAAGGGACTGATGCTGGAGCAGTTAGTGAAGAACTGCAGCCCATGGGAAGGACTCACATTGGAGTACTTTGTGAAAGTCCTTCTCCCATGGGAGGGACCTCACACTGGAGCAGGGAAAGACTGTGAGAAGCCCTCCCCTGAGGAGGAAGGAGCATCAGAGACAACATGTGATGGACTGACCACAATCCCCATTCCCTGCCCTTCTGCGCCACCAAGAGGAAGAAGGTAGAAAAATTGGGAACAAAGCCTTTGGGCCTGGGAAGAAGGGAGGGGTGGGGGAAAGGTGCCTTTTTAAGATGTAGTTCTCTTTCTCATTATCTTGTTCTGGTGTTGTTAACAAAAAGTAAATTGGTTTTGTGTTTTCCCAAGTCGAGTCTGTTTCTTGCCTGTGACCATAGTGGTGAGTGAAGCCTCCCTGTCCTTTCCTCAACCCATGAGGTTTTTACCTTTTAGTTTTCACAATTCTCCTCCCCATCCTACTGGAGGGCAGGAAAGAACGAGAGGCTGCATGGTGCTTAGCTGCTGGGTGGCCTTAAACCACGACAGTGGCCCAAACATATATTCAGAGAACACGTCATTGTTTTGTCCAGAAGGACAACAATAGGGTTACTGGGAAAAGCAGCTCCTCCCTCTATTCAAGCTATTCTGCTGTTGTTAGGATGCCATTAAAGCTTATGGCACAGCAAGAGGTTTGGCATTATCCTGGTTCAACAGAAAACACAGTAACCTGCTG
The DNA here is from genome assembly GCF_000699245.1 of Pterocles gutturalis. NCBI lineage: Eukaryota > Metazoa > Chordata > Aves > Pterocliformes > Pteroclidae > Pterocles > Pterocles gutturalis. The sequence goes on along the minus strand of NW_010130422.1, from coordinate 3,371 downwards.
CTGTTTCTGTTTGCTTTAGGCACTTAAGTATGCATCCAGTCTGCTAACATGGTCAAGCATCCTGGAGGCCTTTTCAGACCTCTCAGAGCTACTGGATAGTTAAATAGCATTGATGCAGTAACTGTACATGCTGTTCAACAGACCAAGCGTGCTCATCTATGTATTTAGAGAGAAAATCAAACCATTAAATCTAGGAAGCTGAAGAAAGCTACAGCTGGAACTAGCCATTATTATGGAACTAGACATCACATAGCAGACCTGGGTGTCCTGTTGGACAAGTTGAACATGGGCCAGCAATGTTCTTTTGCAGCAAAGGCAGCCAACAGCATCTGTGGCTGCCTAAGAGTCTGCCCAGTAGGTCAAAGGAAGTGATTCTTCCTTTCCACTCAGCCCTGGTAAGGCCACATCTGGAGTGCTGTGTCCAGTGCTGGGCTCCTCAGTACAGCAGAGACATGAAACTACTGAAGCCAGTCCAGTGAAGAGCCACAAAAATGACAAACAGATTGGAGCATCTGACATAGTAGAAGAGGCTGAGGACTGGGATTGTTTACCCTTGGGAAGAGACGGATCAGAGAGAATTCTTAATTATAGGTATGAATACCTGAAATGGTGGATGTAAAGAAATTATAGCCAGACTCTTCTCAGTGGTATCCAGTGGAAGGACAAGAAATTCAGTTTAAACATCAGAAACCTGTTTTTTAACTGCAAGGGTGAGTCAGGACTGGAGCAGGTTGCCCAGAGAGGTTGTGAGTCTCCATGCTTGGAGACAATCAAACCCAGCTGAGGGTGGTCCTGAGCAATTTGTTCTAGTTGAGCCTGCTTTGAACAGGGGGTTTGGACTAGACAATCTCCAGATGTCCCTTCTCATCATAACCATTGTGTGATTCTGTGATGGCAGGCTCAGACATGCAAGTGAGTCCAATAACACTGGATATTCACTGTCCATATCACCTCTGCACTCAATACAGAGACTAGCTTAAAAAGCACATCCTAGCTGTGTGTTCAAAGTCCTATGTGAGTGAATATCACCTAGATATTTACTACTCAGTGTCATCTTTGACAGTTACTTTATACCTTGCAACTCTTGTTGTGTCCCATCTGTCAGTAGGAGAATGATGAAAATGCAAGAGCAAGAGATCGCAAAGGTTCTGGTGCACCCTGTAACACAGACTGCAGCAGACAGTCCTGCCTGGCATGAGAATCATGAAACACATCATTGTTGATGGACTTACGCCCAAAGTCATGTCTTCTATTTGGCACTCCAAAACCTTTGCCTTATAGGCTCGCGTAGCCACGCTAAGTAGTGTACAACTTCCCTTCCCTTATAAACCTGTCAAGCTATTCCTCCTAGAGAGAGGCTAGAAGAAGAGAGATTTACTTCTGTTTCTGACTGTTTTGGGGCTGCTTAGAGTCTGTAGCAACGATGGCAAATACAAAATGGAAAAAGTGGCACCCAAGGATTTAGCAGAACCTAACTTTCTTCTCTGCCAGATGTTGTACTTGTTCTGTCCAGGACTGCATTACATATTTGAGGTTATAGGGCTGCCAGCATTAGCATTGTTTTTCCATTTTGTGTTGTTTCTCTTAGTGGCATCACTGCCAGTGAAGACTGAAGTAATACTAGCCCTTGGCCCATACCCAGGGACTTCAGACAAGCTTGTCATGCATCAGTTGATGGCTATTTCCATTTTACAGAGGGAAAAACAAAGGCAAAGCATAAACTAACATGCCTATGGGCTCCAGCTCATGACTGCAAGTGTTTCTAGGAGTGACAGCTGAACAGGGCACTTAACTTCAGCCCCACAGTTTACAGCCCAATGTAAAAAATTAAAGGTGTGATTTGGGATGACTGCGGCTAGTAGCTGCCTACGCTACTGCAGTTAGGCCTGCCTATGTCAGAGTAGCATGGGAAATGTATGGTGCAGTGGAAAAAGAACCCAGGACTCCTAGTTGCTGGATCTGATCTCCACTTGATGTTTTCTCCAACAATATGTCCATCCCTTGCCAACTAGTTCTAAATGATTCGTTTTGTTACTGGATAGTCATATTTTGTGGGTAGCCACTAAGCAGTTTGAGTTATTCACTTTTACAAAATGCTTCCTCTGGAAGGTACTGTAAACAGAATTAATTTTTAAATAGTTTGAGTTGTTTGAAAGCCATGAGCAATGGTTATTAATATTGGCACAGAATAGGTCACATGCTGATGATTCAAGGGATGGAAACTGGAACATTTTGGACAGAACCAATGTTTTTACATTCAGTTGCCTTATATCCAGACACTTAGGTGGTAGAAGTGTTAATTATACACAAGATAGCAAACTGGGGAAGTTACAGGTACTAATACATGTGGACATGTGGTAAAATAAATCTTTAGATGAAGAAAATAATGTATATTCAAGTAATCTAGTTTCCATTTCTTGGTTACAACATGCAATTTTATCATGCATCTTTTCTGAAAGACAGAGGAGGAGGAAGGAGTTTGTCTCATTGAAGGCAATGGAAAGTATGCTTGATATAGCATGCACAAATATGGACATGAAACTGGGAGGCTGCACTGCTAACGGCTCTTACAGATGCACAGAAGCATGCATCCAGATTCCCGAACAACATACAGTGATGTTTTGACTTGAGATTTCTTGTCCTGAAGCTCATTCTTGTGATAAAAAATGGCAGGTCCCCAACCAGCTAGCTAAACAAGCCAAGAAAGCTTGCCACTTGGTGATCGCAGCCTAGTTACCACTAGCACAACTAAACACTGTTCTGCTTCCCTAAAAAAAACCCCCCAAAAACCAAAAAACAAACAAAACATCTCCAAGGCTTGCCACTGTTTGGAAGGAACCTATAACTTTTTTGCACATGTCTAGACTGGTTTACTGCTTTTCAGTGCGACTTCTTGTCATGGTATCACAGCCAGTACGTACTCTTTGACTGCCGCTGACCAAGGCAGACTCTGAGTAGTGTTCAAAAGCAAAAGAATTTGCCAACAACTGAGTCAGTTTAAACTGCCTGCCAGGAATTAGCTGCATGCCATTCAATACATTTTTGAGTCACCTTTTAAAAACAGCCTTGATGAATAAGTACTGGACTAGAAAAAAAAGTCTGAAACTCCCACTTGGTCTTACAGCAAGATTTTGCCATGCTCCCTTTCTCTCCAAAGTCAAAACAACCTGATCTCAGTATAAATGGCTATTCAAAATGTCATATTCAATAAGGAGCGTGACCAAGGGCTGCACACTGGGCCTAAACAAATAGGGCCTTCTGTGGAGAGGCACAGGAGTCTGATGCAGCAAGACACACACACACATTGCATGGGACTGTAAAAGAAATGAAGGGCTCCCTGGATACAAGAAGGGCCGTAAGGAGGACCCGGG